>NC_058085.1:348079681-348366692 GCF_014858855.1 Bufo gargarizans | reverse complement strand
GGCCTCAAATTTAAATCCCTCTAAATCTCTCGTTACCGCTGTCCTGTTGTAGCTGGGAAAGTTATTTAGTGCCCGTCAAAGCACATTTTTTGTTCTGGGTTGAAGTACAATTCCCAATTTAGCAATTTCATAATTTAGTGGTTCCTGCTATATCAGAGCTATTTGAAATCTATCCCAAAAAGGGTATATAATATTCAAGGTGCACATTGGGTCATTCAGAATAACTTCACACACACGCTTCTGTGCATTTCCAAGTCTAATTCTGTTAGTAAATCCATACCTGTCACCCAGCGCCTAAATACTAGGCCTCAAATTTATATCCCGCTGAATTTGAATACAATACATTGGGCCAAATAATATATTTGTTGTTGTGGTGAACCATAACAATGAGAAAAACATCTAGTAAGGGACGCGGACGTGGACATGGTCGTGGTGGTGTTAGTGGACCCTCTGGTGCTGGGAGAGGACGTGGCCGTTCTGCCACATCCACACGTCCTAGTGTACCAACTACCTCAGGTCCCAGTAGCCGCCAGAATTTACAGCGATATATGGTGGGGCCCAATGCCGTTCTAAGGATGGTAAGGCCTGAGCAGGTACAGGCATTAGTCAATTGGGTGGCCGACAGTGGATCCAGCACGTTCACATTATCTCCCACCCAGTCTTCTGCAGAAAGCGCACAGATGGCGCCTGAAAACCAACCCCATCAGTCTGTCACATCACCCCCATGCATACCAGGGAAACTGTCTCAGCCTCAAGTTATGCAGCAGTCTCTTATGCTGTTTGAAGACTCCGCTGGCAGGGTTTCCCAAGGGCATCCACCTAGCCCTTCCCCAGCGGTGAAAGACATAGAATGCACTGACGCACAACCACTTATGTTTCCTGATGATGAGGACATGGGAATACCACCTCAGCATGTCTCTGATGATGACGAAACACAGGTGCCAACTGCTGCGTCTTTCTGCAGTGTGCAGACTGAACAGGAGGTCAGGGATCAAGACTGGGTGGAAGACGATGCAGGGGACGATGAGGTCCTAGACCCCACATGGAATGAAGGTCGTGCCACTGACTTTCACAGTTCGGAGGAAGAGGCAGTGGTGAGACCGAGCCAACAGCGTAGCAAAAGAGGGAGCAGTGGGCAAAAGCAGAACACCCGCCGCCAAGAGACTCCGCCTGCTACTGACCGCCGCCATCTGGGACCGAGCACCCCAAAGGCAGCTTCAAGGAGTTCCCTGGCATGGCACTTCTTCAAACAATGTGCTGACGACAAGACCCGAGTGGTTTGCACGCTGTGCCATCAGAGCCTGAAGCGAGGCATTAACGTTCTGAACCTGAGCACAACCTGCATGACCAGGCACCTGCATGCAAAGCATGAACTGCAGTGGAGTAAACACCTTAAAACCAAGGAAGTCACTCAGGCTCCCCCTGCTACCTCTTCTGCTGCTGCCGCCTCGGCCTATTCTGCTGCTGCCGCCTCGGCCTCTTCCTCCGCCTCTGGAGGAACGTTGGCACCTGCCGCCCAGCAAACAGGGGATGTACCACCAACACCACCACCACCACCTCCGTCACCAAGCGTCTCAACCATGTCACACGCCAGCGTTCAGCTCTCCATCTCACAAACATTTGATAGAAAGCGTAAATTCCCACCTAGCCACCCTCGATCCCTGGCCCTGAATGCCAGCATTTCTAAACTACTGGCCTATGAAATGCTGTCATTTAGGCTGGTGGACACAGACAGCTTCAAACAGCTCATGTCGCTTGCTGTCCCACAGTATGTTGTTCCCAGCCGGCACTACTTCTCCAAGAGAGCCGTGCCTTCCCTGCACAACCAAGTATCCGATAAAATCAAGTGTGCACTGCGCAACGCCATCTGTAGCAAGGTCCACCTAACCACAGATACGTGGACCAGTAAGCACGGCCAGGGACGCTATATCTCCCTAACTGCACACTGGGTAAATGTAGTGGCAGCTGGGCCCCAGGCGGAGAGCTGTTTGGCGCACGTCCTGCCGCCGCCAAGGATCGCAGGGCAACATTCTTTGCCTCCTGTTGCCACCTCCTCCTTCTCGGCTTCCTCCTCCTCTTCTTCCACCTGCTCATCCAGTCAGCCACACACCTTCACCACCAACTTCAGCACAGCCCGGGGTAAACGTCAGCAGGCCATTCTGAAACTCATATGTTTGGGGGACAGGCCCCACACCGCACAGGAGTTGTGGCGGGGTATTGAACAACAGACCGACGAGTGGTTGCTGCCGGTGAGCCTCAAGCCCGGCCTGGTGGTGTGTGATAATGGGCGAAATCTCGTTGCAGCTCTGGGACTAGCCAATTTGACGCACATCCCTTGCTTGGCGCATGTGCTGAATTTGGTGGTGCAGAAGTTCATTCACAACTACCCCGACATGTCAGAGCTGCTGCATAAAGTGCGGGCCGTCTGTTCGCGCTTCCGGCGTTCACATCCTGCCGCTGCTCGCCTGTCTGCGCTACAGCGTAACTTCGGCCTTCCCGCTCACCGCCTCATATGCGACGTGCCCACCAGGTGGAACTCCACCTTGCACATGCTGGACAGACTGTGCGAGCAGCAGCAGGCCATAGTGGAGTTTCAGCTGCAGCACGCACGGGTCAGTCGCACTACAGAACAGCACCACTTCACCACCAATGACTGGGCCTCCATGCGAGACCTGTGTGCCCTGTTGCGCTGTTTCGAGTACTCCACCAACATGGCCAGTGGCGATGACACCGTTATCAGCGTTACAATACCACTTCTATGTCTCCTTGAGAAAACACTTAGGGCGATGATGGAACAGGAGGTGGCCCAGGAGGAGGAGGAGGAGGATGAGGAAGAGGGGTCATTTTTAGCACTTTCAGGCCAGTCTCTTCGAAGTGACTCAGAGGGAGGTTTTTTGCAACAGCAGAGGCCAGGTACAAATGTGGCCAGCCAGGGCCCACTACTGGAGGACGAGGAGGACGAGGATGAGGAGGAGGTGGAGGAGGATGAGGATGAAGCATGGTCACAGCGGGGTGGCACCCAACGCAGCTCGGGTCCATCACTGGTGCGTGGCTGGGGGGAAAGGCAGGACGATGACGATACGCCTCCCACAGAGGACAGCTTGTCCTTACCCCTGGGCAGCCTGGCACACATGAGCGACTACATGCTGCAGTGCCTGCGCAACGACAGCAGAGTTGCCCACATTTTAACCTGTGCGGACTACTGGGTTGCCACCCTGCTGGATCCACGCTACAAAGACAATGTGCCCACCTTACTTCCTGCACTGGAGCGTGATAGGAAGATGCGCGAGTACAAGCGCACGTTGGTAGACGCGCTACTGAGAGCATTCCCAAATGTCACAGGGGAACAAGTGGAAGCCCAAGGCCAAGGCAGAGGAGGAGCAAGAGGTCGCCAAGGCAGCTGTGTCACGGCCAGCTCCTCTGAGGGCAGGGTTAGCATGGCAGAGATGTGGAAAACTTTTGTCAACACGCCACAGCTAACTGCACCACCACCTGATACGCAACGTGTTAGCAGGAGGCAACATTTCACTAACATGGTGGAACAGTACGTGTGCACACCCCTCCACGTACTGACTGATGGTTCGGCCCCATTCAACTTCTGGGTCTCTAAATTGTCCACGTGGCCAGAGCTAGCCTTTTATGCCTTGGAGGTGCTGGCCTGCCCGGCAGCCAGCGTTTTGTCTGAACGTGTATTCAGCACGGCAGGGGGCGTCATTACAGACAAACGCAGCCGCCTGTCTACAGCCAATGTGGACAAGCTGACGTTCATAAAAATGAACCAGGCATGGATCCCACAGGACCTGTCCGTCCCTTGTCCAGATTAGACATTAACTACCTCCCCATAACCATATATTATTGGACTCCAGGGCACTTCCTCATTCAATCCTATTTTTATTTTCATTTTACCATTATATTGCGATGCTACCCAAAGTTGAATGAACCTCTCCTCTGCCTGTGTGCTAGGCCTAAATATATGCCAATGGACTGTTGCAGTGGTGGCTGACATGAAGCCTGATTCTCTGCTATGACATGCAGACTAATTCTCTGCTGACATGAAGCCAGATTGTCTGTTACGGGACCTCTCTCCTCTGCCTGGGTGCTGGGCCTAAATTTATGACAATGGACTGTTGCAGTGGTGGCTGACGTGAAGCCTGATTCTCTGCTATGACATGCAGACTGATTCTCTGCTGACATGAAGCCAGATCCTCTGTTACGGGACCTCTCTCCTCTGCCTGGGTGCTGGGCCTAAATTTATGACAATGGACTGTTGCAGTGGTGGCTGACGTGAAGCCTGATTCTCTGCTATGACATGCAGACTGATTCTCTGCTGACATGAAGCCAGATCCTCTGTTACGGGACCTCTCTCCTCTGCCTGGGTGCTGGGCCTGAATATATGCCAATGGACTGTTGCAGTGGTGGGTGACGTGAAGCCTCATTCTCTGCTATGACATGCAGACTAATTCTCTGCTGACATGAAGCCAGATTGTCTGTTACGGGACCTCTCTCCTCTGCCTGTGTGTGTGCTGGGCCTAAATATATGCCAATGGACTGTTGCAGTGGTGGCTGACGTGAAGCCTCATTCTCTGCTATGACATGCAGACTGATTCTCTGCTGACATGAAGCCAGATCCTCTGTTACGGGACCTCTCTCCTCTGCCTGGGTGCTGGGCCTAAATTTATGACAATGGACTGTTGCAGTGGTGGCTGACGTGAAGCCTGATTCTCTGCTATGACATGCAGACTGATTCTCTGCTGTCATGAAGCCAGATTGTCTGTTACGGGACCTTTCTCCTCTACCTGGGTTCTGGGCCTAAATTTATGAAAATTGACTCTTACAGTGGTGGGTGACGTGAAGCCTGATTCTCTGCTATGATATGAAGACTGATTCTCTGCTGACATGAAGCCAGATTGTCTGTTACGGGACCTTTCTCCTCTGCCTGGGTTCTGGGCCTAAATTTATGAAAATTGACTCTTACAGTGGTGGGTGACGTGAAGCCTGATTCTCTGCTATGATATGAAGACTGATTCTCTGCTGACATGAAGCCAGATTGTCTGTTACGGGACCTTTCTCCTCTGCCTGGGTTCTGGGCCTAAATTTATGAAAATTGACTCTTACAGTGGTGGGTGACGTGAAGCCTGATTCTCTGCTATGATATGAAGACTGATTCTCTGCTGACATGAAGCCAGATTGTCTGTTACGGGACCTTTCTCCTCTGCCTGGGTTCTGGGCCTAAATTTATGAAAATTGACTCTTACAGTGGTGGGTGACGTGAAGCCTGATTCTCTGCTATGATATGAAGACTGATTCTCTGCTGACATGAAGCCAGATTGTCTGTTACGGGACCTTTCTCCTCTGCCTGGGTTCTGGGCCTAAATTTATGAAAATTGACTCTTACAGTGGTGGGTGACGTGAAGCCTGATTCTCTGCTATGATATGAAGACTGATTCTCTGCTGACATGAAGCCAGATTCTCTGTTACGGGACCTCTCTCCTCTGCCTGGGTGCTGGGCCTAAATTTATGACAATGGACTGTTGCAGTGGTGGCTGACGTGAAGCCTGATTCTCTGCTATGACATGCAGACTGATTCTCTGCTGACATGAAGCCAGATTCTCTGTTACGGGACCTCTCTCCTCTGCCTGTGTGTGTGCTGGGCCTAAATATATGCCAATGGACTGTTGCAGTGGTGGCTGACGTGAAGCCTCATTCTCTGCTATGACATGCAGACTAATTCTCTGCTGACATGAAGACAGATTCTCTGTTACGGGACCTCTCTCCTCTGCCTGGGTGCCGGGGCCTAAATATCTGAGAATGGACTGTTCCAGTGGTGGGTGACGGGAAGCCAGATTCTCTGCTATGGAACCTCTCTCCAATTGATTTTGGTTAATTTTTATTTATTTAATTTTTATTTTAATTCATTTCCCTATCCACATTTGTTTGCAGGGGATTTACCTACATGTTGCTGCCTTTTGCAGCCCTCTAGCTCTTTCCTGGGCTGTTTTACAGCCTTTTTAGTGCCGAAAAGTTCGGGTCCCCATTGACTTCAATGGGGTTCGGGTTCGGGACGAAGTTCGGATCGGGTTCGGATCCCGAACCCGAACATTTCCGGGATGTTCGGCCGAACTTCTCGAACCCGAACATCCAGGTGTTCGCTCAACTCTAGTAACAAGCGAATAGAGAGAACCAACTTTAACAGGCCAGAGGCCAAGGCAGGAATGAAGTCAGGGATGGAGCCAACAATTGGAGCCAGGAAGACCAGACTGGAGCATAGATGCAGATAGAGCTATAGTTCATAGACAAGAGGAGTGGACTGGAGCATGGTCAGAAGGATGTGTAGCAAGAACTTGGAGGACCAGATTGAGCGTAGAATCAAGGAGACAAGGCATAGACAGAGTAGAACCAGGTAGCAATTCGGGGAGCAAGGCCAGAGTCCAGGAACAAGGAACCAGAGTCCAGGACCAGGTCAAAGGAAAAAAAGGTGACCAGAAGGAAATACCACACGGACAGGAGGCACAGCAGAAGAGAAAAAGGAGCTGTACTGACTTTGTCTGGAGGATTCCCTGCTTAAATAGACCACTGGGATCAACTGCTGCCGAATTGCTATGGTGACTGGACGTCCTTGCTTGCAGTGTCATTGGTGCATTGCATCAAAATCCATTAAATGCACAGCGGCAGCTGATGTAAGATTGGGTATAAGGGAAGAGCATCTGTTATAATCAGGGGCGGATTGGCCATAGACCTTACAGGGAAACTTCCTGGTGGGCCGATGCCCAGGGGGCCACCTGGGTCCTCCTCATGGCTGGCCAGTGGAAGTTTTTGGGGATGTATTTTGTGCTGTTGGCAGTATTGTGTGATGCACTGTGGTATTTGGCTCTGTTGGGGTGGTAAAATGTGCCACAATATGGTATTGCTGGCCCTGCCTTCCATCAGTTTGGACCCCACTACAAAACAGGGCCACTTTTAGTATTTTTTCCAGGGCCACTTTAAGTTCCCAGTCCGCCCCTGGTTATAATGACCATCTAAAGCACCCCTCTTTTAGATGACAGGTTACGGTACTGGTCTGGCCCCAAGACATACAGTAGGTGCCTCTAGCTATCCCAGTTGTTCAAGGTATTATAAAACATCCAGGTGCGATGCTTTACATTTCCCTTTCGGTCTCTAGTTTCTGATGCCTCCCAACACAGGATGTACGACCATTCTGCCAATCACTGGCCATAGCGCTCACCTGCCTCAGCCTAAGGGCTGTATTACATCAACAGATTATCTGACAGATTTCTGACCAATCATTGGTCAGATGGCCGTTTACGCACACAGATCTTACACACCAACTCTTGTTCTGATTGGACAGGAATTGTTCAGATAATCTGTTGGTGTAATATAGCCCTAAGTGTCTGAAGGGACCAAGAAGTGTAAAACAGTGGGGGACCCAGGAAACATTGCAATAGCAGTGGCAGGGGCCCAGTGAGGTAACTTTTTTTGTATTTGTTTTACAGTTGATCCCAGTGGTCTATTTTTTTTATTTAAGCCATTTCACCCTTTTTAAAGTTTTTACCAGGTGAACATTGTACAGTTTTTGACTTTTTAAAAAACTTTGAATAAAAAAAAAAGTTGAAAAACCATACTCACCTCTTCCTGCTGCAACATTCTGACTTTTTTGTACCCTTGGATGAATGGGGTCACACAAGCCACTCCATCCAATGACTGGCCTCAGCTGTGACATGTCCCAAAGCAGCTTGGTACCCAGCAGTGATATGACGCTTGGGAACACTTCAACATGGAAGCCACTCATTGGCTACAGTGGCACACAGGACTTTGTATTTCCAGAGGTTTGCACAATGGAGACCGAAAAACTTCTGAAAGGAAGCTGGGAATCAATTGAGCTGGAAAGGAGCATCAGAGAACAGGTGAATATGTTTTTTCAACAGGTACAACAGACTCCTGCAGCTGCCCTAGAGAAACAGAGGATGGGAGTGGTAATGTCTGTGGCTGAAACAGTCATTCATAGAGGGGATTCTCACACCTATACCCCCTAGGGCCATGACAGGAGGGCACACCCTTTCTTCCCTCGGGGAACACGATGATGTTGGGGCTCCTGTCTGATGGTAGTTGGGGTGCCCTTGGAGGTATGAGTGTTGTATGGGTGCAAGGCAGGAGATGAAGCTGTTGAAGCCAGCGAATGGTGCTGAAGTCAGTAACTAGGACAGATGCGAAAAATAGATACGTTTTTCTTTACTAAAGTTCATAATTTTAGTTATAGTACATCCAACAGTATGAAAACACAGTTCCAAACAATTCACAGTGTAAATCTTCCACAATATAAATGTATGGATATAAGCAAGGATGAGGGTTGTAATACTCCTTTCCTCTATATTACCAAACTCTCTCTCTCTGCAGAATGTAGGGCTGGCAATAAGGTTCTTGCAAACTGGCCTGTAACTCCTAGCTGAGAGGTGCAGGATTAAGATACGACTGGTCAAAACTGTGTGAAAGGTTGTATTAGCAGTGTCCTTCTAACTGCATTAAAGGGAACCCGTCATCAACTTTATGCTGACCTCACTGAGGGCAGCATAAAATAGAGACAGAAATGCTGATGTCAGCGGTGTGTCACTCATGAGCTAAAAGTAATTGGTTGCCGAGAACCAGCATCATAATCATTGCAGCCCAGGCCTGGAAAAGAGTCAGATCTACCTGAGAAGAGTCCTGGTTATTATAATCTCCTGCTCTCTCACCCATCTGCTGATGATTGGCAGTTCTCTCCTAGAGAGAAAGGAGAAAACTAGGTATTAGACTGTCAGTCATCAGCACTTGGCAGGAGAGTAGGAAGTCATGACTAACCAGGACTCTTCTCAGGTGGCCGGGACTCTTCTCCAGGCCTAGTCTGCAATGATTGTGATGTTGGCTCTCGGCAACCACTTACTTTTAACTTATAAATGACAGACCGCTGAAATCAACTCACCTGTCTCTACTTTATTCTGCCATTAGTATGGGCAGCTTAAAGTTGATGACAGGTTCCCTTTAAAGGCCACTTTATACATTTTGCTCATTCATCTGTTAATCAGCGGCACCTTTACCTCGCCAGATAATAGTTAATGAACGTTCCTACGAGCACTTGCTAGCGATTATCAGGCCAATTCTCTGGCAGTGAAAAGGGGCTTTAAAGTCTTTATCAACCTTAAACATGGAATACCTTACTGACTAACTCATTTCTTTCTCTCTCTTTTCTGGAGATGGCTTTCTAGTTGCAAAGCTCCAAGGAGTGAGCATATGTAGCTCCTCTCACTTCTCTAGCACTTCTAACACTAGAGTTACCACAGAACTAGGGGCACACCTAAGTCAATCACCTAGCTTCCTACAGGGGCAAAGTCAGGATTGTTAACCCTGACTGATCCATACATTGCTATATTGGGTTACACATTACACCAGAACATTATACAACAAAAAACATTTTGCAAGTTCCCTATTCTCAGGGTACTACATTGCTACGGAAGTTAAACAATTAAAACAAAGATGGAGTACGCCTTTAATTCTCTGGATAACAGTAGGTGTGAATCTGGACCAATCTTGGAGTAATAAGAGGTTAGGTTTCTTTTAGGGATGAGCAAATCGATTCTAACAAATTGATTTGTCTCATTAGCAAGAGCTCTTTACCTATGAGGGGCTATCCCCACAGAGGTAGAAATGCTCACCTGCCTTTTGATTGACAGGGCTGAACATCTAGCCCGGCCCTGGCAATTCTGACCCTGTGCAGGTTGCCGAAGAGAAAATTGGGTTTTGGGAGCAGTGACTGCGTCGCTACACTTCAGGGTAACGGCACAAGCTTAGTCACTGCTCCCAAAGTCGATGCAGGGCCCAGATTCATTAGAGTCGATTATCATAGACAAGAGCAAACAAAAGTCTATATTGCAGTACATATCAGAAAATATAAAACAGAACTGAATCAAGGTCAGGCAATATAGGAGGTGGCAAATGGGAGTCAGGCAGATACAGATGCGTTACTTAAGGTGAGTCGTACATGTAGCTGGCCAAAGGTCGGAAAACAATAGTCAAACGTTGATGTGTGGTACAGAGTCGTTCCTCTACATTTCACTTAGGTTCCTTCCCTGTAAATGTAGATACAGATGTAGTCCATTTTATCACCACGGTTTATCATGCCGCAGTGAACCTAATCTGAAGACGCCGGTGCAGAATAATTGCGCTGTATTTTGTGATTGCAACAATGATTTCCCAGAATGAACCTCTTCACAAAGATATCTGCAAAGCATCCAGAAATAATTAGAGGACACTTACAGTTCTTCAGGGGTTTCATAAAATACATTGTTCTATAAAACATCCAACTTACACAGCATTTAAAAAACATTCAGGGGGCTCTTAACACTGTCCGATGCCGTCCAGAAATAATGAAGTGACTCAATTTGTGCTGGATAGGTCAATAAATTACACCCCTAATGTGCTTTAAAATTACAATCTCCCAGATTGAACAACATGATCCATCTGTCTCGGGTTCCTCTCCATGTGCTGCATAGATTTCATCGTGTGAGACGTATCCTTCTCCGTCTCGGCCCGTTTCATTTACTAGAAAAGTCTTTTGGTCTATCGATATTCGCAAAATTAGGCAAATGGGACTGTGAAATAGCAGATGTTTGATGGTCATATGACAACGGCAAGTAGAAGAATCCATCAGAGGAGTATTCAAGTTATCTAGTATCTACTGGTTGCAAACTGCTGGGACTTCTACCAATCACAACAACTGAGGTCCAGTGTCTCCCTCATATGAAGACATATGAGAATGACTATGTGCACTGCCGTACCATGTTTCTTTATGGCACTGTAGGAGTGCAGCGCTTGCTATTTCCAGTGCACAATGTGCATACCTGACCACCACTTCATTTGTATTGGGGATGAGGGGGCAGAAGACCCCCTTTTTCCTGAACAATGTGGGCCGGACCCCACTGATATAACTTGTCTCATTCCTATACTATTAAAACAAAATGCATTTAAAAGTTGCTTTCTTACAGACAAAAGTGCCGCCTCTGTCCACCTCATATTGTAGCTTGACTACACTAGGTGAAGTGGATTAGCTGCATTACCATTCACAACCTGTGGAAAAGTGTGTCACTGTTTTAGAAAGAAAGCATCCAGGACAAGCACTTTAAAAGGGTTCTCTCACGGTCCCTCAGGTGACTGATGTCAGGAAATCAAGGAGATTGGCTGAGCATGGAGAAATCTAACAGCCTCCTTGATTTCTCTTGATTCAGTGTTGATAGGGTTAATGACCACTTCCCCTTTCTCAGCTGTTGCTCAGAGGTCATCACTTCTACCCTTTATAGTCTGAACCCACCCTTCTGACTATGCAGTAGATAGCTTCATTTGGGTTTGGCTGAACTGGTGTGAGTTTGTCTCTGGTGTTCCTGCTCTTCCGTCTCTACAGAAGTCAAGTGTCGCCTTTGTTTGTGTTTGTTATATTCCCTGTTGTTTGTATCTGGGCCTGAGACAGAGACTTCCATTCGTCCATCTGGGGAGGAATGGGTTGCCTCTGGTCCTAACCTTTTCCAGGGCCTTATAGGGAAATTAAGGCCTAGGTATCCTGCATATGAATATTCCTACCTTCAAGGTCTATTCATATTGATAGTTTGGGCCCGGATTAGGGTTGTCTAGGAGGTGACCTGTTTCTTCCCTAGTTTCCAGACCCAGTTACTGTTCCCCTTCCCTCCTGTGTTAAGTGTGTAGTTTTCCCCCCACACTGATCGTGACAGGTTCTCCGGGCTTTTACTATTGATGACCTATCATCAGTATAGGTCATCACTGTCAGATCGGCAGGAGTCAATCGGCACCCCCACCAATTAGCTGTATGAGGAGATGGCGCACTTAGCGCGCATGTGCCATCTCCCTTCTTTTTTCCTGTCCACTGCTGCTGTCTATGGTCTTTGCCATAGACAGCGCCGGTGAACAGAAAGAGAGATGGGAGATGGCACGTCTCCTCATACAGCTGATCAGTGGGGGGGGGGGTCATCAATAGTAAAAGCTCGGAGAACCCTTTTGAGGATAAAGTGTATGCACAAGTGGCTCTTTGTGGCTCAAATTTCTGCAACTGTCCCATGCTTCTATAAAAAGCTTACAAAAATACATGAGCATTCAGCAAAAACCACCCCATTCATGTGTGTGTAATGTATTTTCTGTCACAGAAATTCCTGCAACAGATGTACTTTGTGGGGCCTGATTCATTTAGTGGTCTTTCCTGGGTTACAAATTTATTTAACGGTCTCATCTGGGGTCTGATTAGTGGTTTGACCTGAGATCTGAATTTATTCAAAGGGCATGTGTCAGCAGATTTGTATCTATGACACTGGCTGACCTGTTACATGTGCGCTTGACAGCTGAAGACGTCTGTGTTGGTCCCATTTTCATATGTGCCCGCATCGCTGAGAAAAATTATGGTTTAATATACAGTATGCAAATGAGCTTCTAGGAGCAACAGGGGCGTGTCCATTACACCTAGAGGCTCTGCTCTCTCTGCAACTGCTGCCCCTTCTTTGATTGATAGTGCGAGGCGTGATGATGTTTTTTCAGCAATGTGGGCAGTCAGGCACATATGAACATGGGACCAACACAGATGCCTTCAGCTACCAAGCGCACATGCAACTGGTTAGCCAGTTTCACAAGTACAAATCTGACTAAGACAAAATATTTCTTCAGTTTAGCTTGTACTGCTAGAGAAATCTTTACTTGCATTTTTATGAAAATTAGTTGGTTGGAGCACCAAGGGGCTGGATGTAGCACCAGGAGCACCATTACAGCTACTCTCCCATTTGATTGACAGGGCAAGACATCTCATGTTCTCCGGTCGTTTTGCGCCTGCGCTCTAGATCTCCTGACACTTGCCATTCGGTGCGCATGTGCCGCTGG
The DNA here is from genome assembly GCF_014858855.1 of Bufo gargarizans. Taxonomy (NCBI): domain Eukaryota; kingdom Metazoa; phylum Chordata; class Amphibia; order Anura; family Bufonidae; genus Bufo; species Bufo gargarizans. The sequence goes on along the minus strand of NC_058085.1, from coordinate 348,353,792 downwards.
CTTCAGACACAGAGAAGGAAAGCTTACAGGTAGAATGACATCATGGGTGCAAAAAGGGCGAGACAAGATGTCTTGTCCTGTCAATCAAATGGGAGTCTTGATAGCTTGATTTCTTGATCACCCTGCTGACACAAATCTTCTGTAAACTGGGACCCTGCTGGGGCAATGTTCTCCTCCTAGATGTTCTCCTCCTGGTGTGTACCATAGTGGAAGATGGATCGCATGCTCCCTCACTCCTTATATTCCTTTCTACGACCCCCTAAACTGTTCTAACTAGCTCTGTCCTTCCCTTGGCAGGAAGTCGGACCAGCCCACTCCTACCAAGAGGGGAGGAATGGCATGGTAAATCCCTTTCCTCTTGCAAACCAGTTGTAGTACCCCCAAATCTTGGGTACTGCACTTATACACTCATTTAAGCTGAATACTTATTACATTCAGTGTAAATGAGTGTATGTATGCTCAGAAATGGGTTATACACCGAGCTGTCAGAAAACTTTTCCATGAAGGAGACAGAGCGGCTTCCACTATATCTGAAAAGATGTAGGCTGCAGAAGACAAACATGACTTTTTTTTCTTTAATAAAGAGTTATTGTAAAAATAGTTTTTACCACAAAATAAGAATAATGCAATAATAATAATAATGATAAATTGTCATAGGGAGCGGCTCCCTTTGCACTTTCATAATATGGTAATAGGTCTCGAACCAAGACTTGACATAGCTCATTCAAGTTCTTTAAGTCAATTTGAGTGAATAAGTCAGACTTGTTCATGTCCAATTAGGAGCACGCTTGAGACACAGTGACACTGCCTGGTCGACGTCTGCCAGATGTATTAAGGCTTGCCATCATTTCACTGCAGAGCCGCTCATTAGGTGGAACTGCAAAACTTTTAACTGCAAAAACAGTGAGTTTAATAAGTAGATATTCCGGGGACTTGGCTCGACAAGTGGTTCTTCTCGCCTATGTTATTGGTTCTGTCACCTCCTTCTCTCACGCTTCTCATACAGTTTGTTATGTAACGATTATCAGTAAATCACTATTGCATCTGCCGCACTGGAACAATAGTCAGACGAGAGGAGGCACAGGTGCTGTTGGCTGGCTGCCTCCTCCACAGAGCACGTCTCTCTTATCTGACAATGCTCCATGTTCCCATAATGACATGACAGGCAGGATCATACAGGCAGGTGACATCCTCTGTCAGCGGAGAAAGCAAATTGCATGTAAAATAAATCGTACAAATGCCTAATAGGGGGGAAAATATGTTAAAGGGCTCGTATTTCCTGCTCGAGGCAAAGAACTGCATCATAAATGTCACAGCAAATGCATTTTGTGAATACTAAAAATCATGAGTTTGATTACCCCATTTAAAGGGCATCTGTCAGCAGATCTGTACCTATGACACTGACTGATCTGTTACATGTGCGCTTGGCAGCTGAAGGCATCTGTGTTGGTCCCTCGTACATATGTGGCTGCATTGCTGAGAAAAAGGAAGTTTTGATGTAAGCAAATGAGCCTCTAGGAGCAACGGGGGCGTTGCCATTACACCTAAAAGCTCTGCTCTCTCTGCAACTGTTGGACCTTTTCACTTTGATTGACCGGACCAGACAGTGTTAATGTGATCACACAAGGTCCTGACAATCAAAGTGCAGAGGACGCAGCAGTTGAAGAGAGAGAGTGAGCAAGTGAACATTGTTTGAACATCCAATACACATGAGATGGTGAAATCAGGAGGGTTCCGCTTACCGTACTATGTATTTTAGTCTTAAGGGCTATGTACACCTTTGGAGTAAGTTTTAAAGGGTTAACTGTTTTTCTTACTGTGTGACTAGTACTTTCACTATCCCTTTGTGCCTGTCACCTAATAACCCTTATCACTAAACTACTAAGAGGTCACAAACACTTATTTAAGCCACATTCTTATCAGTAAGATAAGGATTGAACTTTGATGAGTGTTTATAATGTCAGAGAGCAGAGATAAGGAGTCCATCTGCTCCTCAAATGACGGAAAAGACAAAGAATCCACAGGCAGCTAGTAGAGCATGTCAGCTCTGTACAGAAAAAAAATCATTCCATATTGTTAATTGAAAAAAATATATTTTTTGAGCTCAAAATAAGCCAGATTACTTTCACTGTGTCCAAGTGCTGACACCATAACAGGGCCTAAAGATCCAATAGAAGACAACTGATTTGGAAGTTATTTTAGAGCGAGTTAATTTTCATTGGGTCTACTCCTTCCCTCTATGATCCGTCCTCTCTGTAGAATAATAACAAAGATTACAATGCAGTTAAGAGTGGTTATAAATGAAGATGGGCATGGGCCCTCACAATCCTTTCCTATAGTAAGTCCAAGGAACCCCAGTCCAATACTGGATGTAAACAAAAAAAGACAATTTTATTATCTGCCCAGAGTACCCCAAACACTGCATATTTTGACTCATATGCCTATTTTTCAAGTCAGCACTTTTCTTCCCTCATTGTCAGCCTCACTGCATCCTTGCAGGATGTTTACATGCAGAACTTCCTGTTGTCATTAGCTTCTTGTTGGGTTTTCTAACCCATTCCAGCATGCATTGCTCTGTAATGTTTCACAGGGCTAAGTAACATGGAGAGGTGTGCTACTTTAAATGGAAAAGTGTGGCAGGCGGAGTAAACCCTGAGAAACATTACAGAGCAAAGCATGCTGGGATTGGTTAGAAAACCCTGCAGGAAGCTGATGAAAACAGGAAGTTCTTTATGTAAACAACCTGCCAGGATGCAGAGAACAGGGGGAGGAAAGTGCTCAGATGAAAATAAATATATGGCAGTGTTTGCAGTACTCTGAGCATATAAAAAGTTTAATTTTGAAACCAGAGAACTCCATTAAAGAAATAAACATTAAATAACATTTTTAAAAACCGGCTTCTGCACTTTTTTGTTTGCTTTCATAAAATGGACCAAAAACATCCCTATACGCATCCAGTCTTTCACCCCAATGCATTCCTGTATGGTTTATTTTATAGGAATTAACTACAAGAGTTTTATATTACGGTACATACAGTGCAAATAAGCCATCTTTATTGTTTCTGTTTGCTGCAGAAACCCGTCCTCCCTCCTCCCATCCCGCTTTATGCGATAGCCTTATTAGCTTATATAAAAAAGTTCCTTATACACTTCATGAATTAATATGAGATATCCTTTGTCCTTTGCTTCCCAGCTTACATTTTCAAGTGCTACTCAATACACCATGGCTATGAGATAAATGTTTAAAATGGCTAAGAGGGGATTATATGGCTGAGTGGTTTTTACTGCATTGAAGCGCCACTATATCACCTTAAGTGGATGTATGTCTCTTACGTTGCAAAGGCTTTTCTAGCAATGAACCCTCCAAAATCCTTTGTAATAGCATTTTTTTTTTTTTACAAGTCAACATCAGGACTCCCATGAATTACAATCCGCTGCAATGAACATACGGAATCTGCCCTAGACCGTCGCCTTGTCCTTTGTCTACAAAACAGCTACCCGTAGCTATACATGGTAGAAAATGGCATTTAACGTTGGGTATTAAAGCCACTAATGCAATAAACAGATTAACAGAAATTATTCTGCCACCCTTAAAGCGTACATCAGAGTCTTAGTACATTACGCCGTGACACGTTCATTGCGCTGTCGATAAGGCAGAGTAACCGTGCCGTACTGCGGCTCTCATTTACTTGGAATTACAAGTGCTGCCTATATAGCTTTGCCTATGGTTGGGAGGCTTTCTTATTGCTGTGCTTTATATCTGGGCCGTGGAAGGGAAAGTCGGCGTAAACAAGAGAGAGAGGCATTTTGGCAAGTTAGGGCTGGAGCATTTCAATTTCGTTTTACTGCCTTACGTACCGAGCTGATGGGGCAGTAAATGAAACGAGCATGACGCTCTTGTCGTGGGGCGGTTTTCCATAGTGATTGTAACCACCTTCTATTAGGAGAGCACTGCTACAATGTGGACTATTGTAACAGTGCTCTTCTAATTTATTCTCAAGTGTACCTTTTTTACTCTTTACTTTTCCGTTTGCCTCCTTGTCCCGTTTTGCACCTTAAAGAGTAATCAGCACATCAAAAATGTAGTCTAATTTTTGTGCAACATTTTCTAGAGCAGGAAGAGCTGAGCTGATTGATGTAGAGTTTTATGTGAAAAGATTCAAAATAGCTTGAAATTTAGTGGCCCTGCTCAATCTGCGCTTAGGAGTCCAGTGGGCGGCCCTAATCAGTGACTGACAGCTATGACTAGATGTAAAAGGACACAAGACAGGCTGTCAATCACTAATAGGACCATCTATAGGACTCATAATCATAGAAAGAGCACAAGAAGCACCCAGATATCAGTGTTCAGTGTGTTACCATCTGATCTCATGTTAAAAGAAAGCCTGTGAGTCCTGCTTTCCCTGGCAACTATAAATAAAGCCTGAGAGTCCTGCTTCTCCTGTCCAGTAATAGAGAAAGTCTGTGAGTCCTGCTTCTTGTGCCGACTCCAGGAGAAAACCTGAGTCCTGCTTCCTCTGCCCACTCATAGAAAAAGCCAGTGAGCCCTTCTTCTCCTGCTCACACTTACAGAGAAAGTGAGTGAGTCCTGCTTCTCCTGTCCACTCATAGAGAAAGCCTGTGAGTCCTGCTTCCCCACCCACTCCAGGAGAAAGCATTTGAGCCTTGCTTCCCCCACCCACTCCAAGAAAAAACATGTCAGTCCTCCTTCCCTGTCCACTCATAGAGAAAGCCTATGAGTCCTGCTTCCCTCACCCACTCGTAGAGAAAGCCTGTGAGTCCTGCTTCCCCCACCCACTCATAGAGAAAGCCTGTGAGTCCTGCTTCTCCACCCACTCCAGGAGAAAGCTTTTGAGCCTTGCTTCCCCCACCCACTCCAAGAGAAAACGTGTCAGTCCTCCTTCCCTGCCCACTCATAGAGAAAGCCTATGAGTCCTGCTTCCCTCACCCACTCGTAGAGAAAGCCTGTGAGTCCTGCTTCCCCACCCACTCCAGGAGAAAGCTTTTGAGCCTTGCTTCCCCCACCCACTCTAAGAGAAAACGTGTCAGTCCTCCTTCCCTGCCCACTCATAGAGAAAGCCTGTGAGTCCTGCTTCCCCCACCCACTCATAGAGAAAGCCTGTGAGTCCTGCTTCTCCACCCACTCCAGGAGAAAGCTTTTGAGCCTTGCTTCCCCCACCCACTCCAAGAGAAAACGTGTCAGTCCTCCTTCCCTGCCCACTCATAGAGAAAGCCTATGAGTCCTGCTTCCCCCACCCACTCATAGAGAAAGCCTGTGAGTCCTGCTTCCCCACCCACTCCAGGAGAAAGCTTTTGAGCCTTGCTTCCCCCACCCACTCTAAGAGAAAACGTGTCAGTCCTCCTTCCCTGCCCACTCATAGAGAAAGCCTATGAGTCCTGCTTCCCTCACCCACCCATAGAGAAAGCCTATGAGTCCTGCTTCCCTCACCCACTCATAGAGAAAGCCTGTGAGTCCTGTGTTCCCTCTCTAATAGTTATTGTGCACTCAACCAGCCTCACCACAAAAAGGTAGATCAGTTACTGTGGTAGGAACGGAAGGATGTTGTTGGAGAACAGTGAGATAAGTTTTTTAAAGTTTTGTAGGTTTGTTTTTTTTGTTTTTTGCATAACCACTTGTACATGTATATAGAAGAAAATGGTGAGTCTGAAAAACCAAACCTCACGTATTCTTCTTTAGTTGATGATTTGGTTGAGAGGCAAGGCAAGTGTCTACAGACACCACACATTTACATGTGAATAAAACGACACACTGAGAGAAGCAATTTCCCTGGAACACGCACTTACCTTGTAGCAGCAGCCATGTCATTTAAGAAAAGTGTGTGGTTTACTGTGTATGATATATTCTTAAAGGAGCAGTATAGCTACAGTCAGCGTCTTATAGTAGGCTCTATTAGTGGACAGGGGAAGCAGGACTCATGGGTTTTCTCTATTAGTGGACAGGGGAAGCACAGGTTTTCTGTATAGGTCCTGACATCAGTTACACAGCCTTTTACATGAAATTTCTGAATTGACTAAATTACCCCAAACTCAGCATAACTCTTTTCAGCTCTGAAAAGATGATTATTTTCCTATACCTTGATGATACATCTCCTGACGATACTTAACATTGAAAATAAATCAAAGAGTAAGCGGTGGCCCTTCCTTAAAAGCAGTGCTCTCACGATAGTAATATTCCTTTGACTGTTTATCATATACTCATTTTTTTTGTTCCTTTAGCTCCCATGATTTTTGACTTGATATGTTCATCATATGAATGTGTGTAATATGTTCTGATTCATTTTCTGCTTTTCCTTCTAGGGCACTGGCAGATACTCCATCTATATTGCAAACTATGCAGACCGCAAAGTGGGCCCCCATGCCTTAATTGAGCTGGACGAGGTTGCAAGTGACATAGCTAAAGGAATAATTGTGCTCTCAAATGTGGCAGCTGAAGCCGGTGTTAATAAGTATACAGGTAAGGGCGGACATGCTGTATGTAGAGTCACCCGTGACTGTAAAAAATAGGTTAAAATTGGAGGTAGTTGTACTGCCTGTGAGAGTTATATCCAGGTACATGCCACCATCCCCTTCTTATGTAAGTAGTGATATAATGTTGAAGGGTGGTCTTGAAAGTTAACAGGATATTTATTAGGTTATTTATCTAATACCTGATTCATATTATGGCTGCTCTGTGACCTCCACCACCCTTGGCAATTTAATGAGGATTTTAGTTTGGTTCACTAGAATGATGTGATGTTGATGCAGTTGAGGGTGCTACACAGATCCTAAAACCTGATTGTGTCAAACCTGCCAAAATTTATGTTTAAAGGCTATGTACATCTTTGGGGGCATTTTTCTATTGTTGCATTGTACTCATGTCGAGCTAAAAAAAAAAGTATTCTTTGTTTGTTATTAAAAATGTTGAACCTCTTTCCCTGTGCAGCCTTGAGATTCTTCAGTACCAGGTTCTGAATTTTTACTGTGTTTCATCAGGCAGCTCAGCTGGCGGCACCTTATCTCTGATTTCTGACTTTCTAAACACCCATTTTAGCTCAATTCTTATCTTACTGCTAAAAATGTGGCTCAAATAATTGTTTATGGCCTTTTGGTAAATTAGAGATAAGGTTTATTAGATGACCAGCGCAAAGTGCAAGTATGATTGAAACAGCTAGACAGACTGAATATTTTTTAATAAAGACCAATTGAAAAAATAATTTTTAGCCCAAAATGAATAAATTCATTGCCCAAAAGGTGTAAATACAGTAGCCTTTAAGAAATCTAATTACTAATGCATACTGAGAATAACATACAGTAGCTTGACTGGTGCCATCCTTCACTCACTGCGCCTGTGCCTAATACTAAAATGGACAGCGCAGGTGCGGGATTTGTGGGGCAAGAAAGAGACCGAGGATGTCAATCACCTTTACAAGGGCGTGCCAAACGGTGAGAGGACTGAGCCTCTATATGCTGCAGCAATGCCCCACTAGCACCTAGAGGCTCATTTGCATATGATAAAAGTCATTATTTAGCGTGAATGGCGGCAGGCACGGAGATATTAGTCATACAGTTATGTTCTGCTGACATTAGCACATCGCTAATGTCAGCTAGCTTCATAACGGTTTTTCTGATGACAGAAACCCTTTAAGAATCCGCTCCCCCACCCTCTGTTCCTGAAGTTCAGTGATCATTTATTACACTGAAGACCCTGACTGCTTGGACACCGCTTTCAAGTGTTTGCACAAATAAATTGAATGGAAGAGTTTAGTATTTTTCTAACTCCATAAATTGAGCTCCTCTCCGTTAACGATTCCCTGGACAGCTACCTACTCTGCCTGCCCTTCTTTCCTGCTATATATAAGGATTAATTTTAATGTTAAAGGTTTGTACACCTTCGGAGGCAATTTTTATTTATGATTGCTTTTTACGTATTTTTGGATTCAAATCATATTTTCAATTGTCCTTTATTAAAAATATTGAGCCGTTCTGTCACAAAGGGTTAACTGTTTTTCTAACTGTCTGACTGGTGCTTTCACTTTGTGTCGGTCATCTAATAAACATGAACTACTTTCACATTAGCGTTTTTTGCGGATCCATCATGGATCTGCAAAAACGTTTTCATTACAATAATACAACCGCATGCATCCGTCATGAACGGATCCAGTTGTATTATGTCTTCTATAGCCATGATGGATGAAAGTCAATGGGGGACGGATCCAATTTCTATTGTGCCAGATTGTGTCAGGCACAGCAAAACGCTGCAAGCAGCCTCCAGAGAGGAATGGTCACTGAACGGAGGCAAGCTGATGCATTCTGAGTGGATCCTTTTCCATTCAGAATGCATTAGAGCCAAACTGATCCGTTTTGGACCGCTTGTGAGAGCCCTGAACGGATCTCAGAAACGGAAACCCAAAACGCTAGTGTGAAAGTAGCCTAAGAGGTCATAAACACTTATTTAACCCACATTTTTATCAGTAAGATAATGACTGAGCTATAATGGGTGTTTATAATGTCAGAGAGCAGAGATAAGGAGCTGTCAGCTTCCCAACTGAAGGAAAAGAGAGAGAGGGCTTCTAGAGCATTTTATCTTAAAGAGGACCTTTCATGGGTCCAGGCATTCTGAAATAACTAGCAGGTTATGTAGGGCATAGTGCAGAGATGTAATATTGCTTACTAGTTTGTCTGGGTGCCGCTCCGTTTGCCCGCTGTGCCACCCATTCACTTTTCCCGCCTGGTATGCTAATGAGTAGCATCGGTACAGGGAGGAGGAGACTGTCCTGTTTCTCAATGGGCGTCTCCTTCTCCCTGGCTGTAGCACGGTCCAAACGCAGTGGAGAGCATCACCTTCTCCCTGGCTGTGACGCTCTCTGCTGTGATTGGACCCAGACAAACTAGTAAGCGATATTACATCCCTGCACTATGCCCTACATAACCTGCTAGTTATTTCATAATGTCTGGACCCATGAAAGGTCCTCTTTAAAGAGTTACTATATTTTCACACAACTTTATATAAATATTCACACAAATGAATATAAATATAAATAGTACAGGTGATCACAATAAACTTTGTAACATGTTTTATTAGAGAGAGAAGTATCTAGTTCCCATGTTATCAGCTGTTTACCTCTCCCCCACTTCCTTGCTAATTGTTTTTCACTTATAAATATGGTTCAAATTCCATCTGGTGATGGAGAACCTCCACAGGAGGATCAAATTACCCATGTCAATACAAGTCTATTGAGAGGGGGAGGAGTGAGCAGCAGCATGAGTGAGGCAGAAATGACAGAGAGAAGACACTGTACAGTTACACAGTAGATTTATCTCAGCAAAAGTGTTAAATTTCCAAACTACACAGATCAAATACTTCTCTCTAATGTCGTCCTTGACTCAGGGGCTGCTTCTGAGTGAAGAGAAGGTTAGGAAGAAGCTTCTCCTCTACTTTCTATGTGCAGTGGATGGCTGCTAGTCTCCACCCACCATGTCTGAGACAACTGCAAACTACACATTCACTTTGCACAGAGGAAACTGCTAAAAATTGCCAGATAAAAGTGTTATTCCTCATTTACACACACTGTGCTACTGATTAACGCAGAATGTGTTGAAAGGGTAGGTATGCTTTAACCATTGCTGCTCAGCAGAGCTGTAACTGGAGGCTTCTGGACAGCCCCCTCTCCCACCTGCCATGTATAATTCCGGTGGCTACTTATGTGGCAGAGGAGCATTTTGGTCCAGGTACAGCTACTACCTCTACACCCTCTAAAGCTTCACCTCCGCTGGCCAATGATCAGAGCCGCCATAATGTTTTATTGTTTTCTTTGACGCAGACTGTATATCCTTATGTATTTACTGTGGCTCCAAGACTATGCCTGACAGTGACAGAAATACAAATCGCTTAAACACCTTTCATGTAATAGATTCTATGAGGAATTCTAAAACTTGAGCCGGGTATAAATGATGCAGTTAAATCTCCTCAGTCGTGCTATGATTGATCTGGACTATAGGGCTTTGCAGCTTCAGGGGTTGCAGTACTTTATGTTCAGAACTTCATGTCCTAGAGAATTACAGTTCTGCAGTGTACATTTAACTCTGTAGTGTCCTGCATGTGAAATGCCTAATAAAATCACTCCCCTTTTATTTGCTACCTTTTTATTTTTTTACATTTTTCTTTTAGGTGGTTGGAATCTGGTACACCATCCTTTGTGCATTATTTTTCATTTTTCTTTTGTGTTACTTTGTATTAAGAGATGAGCGAAGTTTTGAAAAATTCTATTTGGCAACTTCACCGAAGTTAGCCAAGAAATTAGATTTGTAACAAATTAATTCATCATGAATTGCTAAATCAGGTATACCCAGGCCACTATGCCTTTTTGTTATGACCACACAGAGCGGCCGTGCTGCGGCCTGGGCAGGTTTCGACCATGGTCCGGTGAAGAACCGCCCGGCCAATTAGCCCGAAGATGCCTTTCATTTAATAACGAAGACCACACTGTTGTTATCGACCACGTGGCACCTTTAAACAGGGGCTGTTGCTGGTATGGGGTTCGGCTGGTTAGGTGGGGGCACAATATGCTGGCATACCCACTTCTCTAACCCCAGCGCTCTCCTGCTCTATAGGTGGGAGCCCTTCTTCTGCCATCTGCTTTTCCTCCTTTTCCACATCATCTAATATCGATGAGAATATGTCATTAGGAACATCCAGCTCATTCTCTCTCTGCAACTTGCTAACTTTTCGAGGACATGGAGACTTTGAAGGATAATTCGGAGAAGTAAAGCCAGCAAAATATGAGGATGGTCATCATTAAGACCTGGCCCTCCTAAAGGGTGCAGACTGGATGGTATTGGTTGGCACGCTGGCACTGGAATAAAAAAGGCTTAGGACTTATTGGTATTGAATTACATTTATGGATGATGTAGGAATAAGTAAATGTAGGAATAAATAAATAAAACTGACACAGCATAAGTCTCCCTGCACTCTCCCTGCAGTCACCCTTTTCCTAAACTTCTAGCCAATTCAGCCTTGAATGCTTTACTTCTCTCAACATAATTTTTTATAGTTTTTATACTTTTTGCTACATTTTATCAGACCAATGGAATGTGGATTCTAAACTGTACAGTTTCCTGATGGCTTCTGCTTCAGACTATCCTTTCTCATATTTTCTTTAGAGTTAGTTGAGCTATCAGAAGAGGTCTCAATATTAATACCAACCTCTGGACAGGAATCCCAAGTTGTCAGCTGACTGCCGGAATTGCATAGCGCATCCATGATCGTGTTGTCCCTCCTCCAAAGCCTCCTCCCTTAGTTGCCTGCAAAATGTGCATAATGGGTTACCAGATGGATGAAGGGAGATGTGAGGAGCTCAGTGGGCCCTGACCAATTGAATGAATGGGGGCCAAATATTTCAGATGGCGTCTCTGACCTCTGTATTAAAAAGCTATGATAGGCAGCAAAAGTTTGTAAAGCATTACCAATGTCATCAAGCCACCTGGTGATTGTATAGGCATAGACTTCTATGTATACAGCTCATTGTATGAATATGCATGTGTGGCCCCATGACCATATGCAGGGGCGTAGCTAAAGGCTCATGGGCCCTGGTGTAAGAATTCAACTTGTGCCCCCTTCCCTTAGAGCTTTGTGGCAAGAGGCAAGTGTGCACCTAGCCTTTCTGCTGCCTGAGGCAAAAATTGCGACAGCGCCCCCCCCCCCATGCAAAACTCTCAACCTAACCCCTTCCCTGCAGCCCTTCTGTTAAAGACATACTTGGAAAACATTACATACAATGCTACAAAACATACAGGGTAATACAGCGACCCATACCTCTTACATCCACTGACGTCTTCTATTGTCACGGTGGGGAGTGTGGAAAACCCCCCACCGTACAATGTAAAGGGATAAAGGGGAAGCAGTTAGGTCAGGACGCCGGAATCAGGGAGCAGGTCACCTCCTATAGTGTCCCTAACTCCTCACCGTATGAGCGGACCTGGATGGTAGGACGGCTCATACTAGGATACCTATGGCCCTGAGTCACCCTCAGGGGCGTAGCTAAAGGCTCATGGGCCCTGGTGCAAGAGTTAGGCTTGGGCCCCCCTTCCCTCAGTGCTTTGTGTGTCTTCTTATGCAGCACAAGGGTCTTTGGGCCCCCTCAGGCTCTTGGGCCCGGTAGCGACTGCTACCTCTGCACCCCCTATAGCTACGCCCCTGGTCGTCCTGATAATCCCTCACATAGGAGCAGGGGAGAGATGACCTGTTCTTCTCAGACATGGATGAACAGGAGTCTCAAATGGCCTAGCAGCCATTGGGAAAAGGGAAGCCCATACACAGCTAGAGGATCGGCAGGTAAGAACAACAAGACTACTTACTTACCTGTCGAAGCCTCCACAACTGGAACCCGTGCATAAGTACAGGAGCCCGAACACTCAGCAGGTCACAGTGCAAACTACCACACAGGAATCCGGCATACCAACTCTGCCAGAGCCCTCCATGCTCACACAGTGCATGGCAGCCCCAAGCAGCGCTGCATACAGGCTTATGGTTCACCCCTCCGGGAAACCAGCTCCCTCGCCGAGGTAACACACACAAAGGGAAGCGTCTTGCACACATGCAGGGACAAACACCAACAACATACCAGACATGCAACAACAAACAAGACGTACAACAAACCTCCAACTCAAACCCACACCATAAACAACACACCAGGAGGGGAAGGAAGGCAAGGAGGAAACACACAGAAACTGGGAAGACCTTGATGACCACAAGGGTGGCCCTCACTGGACAGATGGTAAAGCCAGGAGCAGTGAACCACCAGCACACACCAATCCTGGAGCTACAGGCATCCAGCAGAAGCTAAATAGCCCAAAGCGACCACACCCAATAAGTGAGGTAACCCTTACAGCACCAGACAGGGGAAGGCTACAACTTAAAGGGGAAGTGCACACACCAGCCACCACATTGCCACCGGCAACAGCATGTGTGGAAACCATGTCACGGCGCACACAGCCAAAGCCGAGACACTGCCACCACATGCCAAAACAGCAACACGTTGCAACCGGCAACAGCATGCATGGCAACCATGTCACGGCGCACACAGCCAAAGCCGAGGCACTGCCACCACATGCCATAACAGCAACACGTTGCCACCAGCAACCCCAAGCATGGCACAAGTGTCACGGCGCACACCTACGATGTAGACTTTGTCTTTCCTCATCTTCTCCATGCATACCAGACCACCATGATGATTCCCTTCAGCTATCTTTTGTCTCTGCAGAGTTTGACAAACAGACATCTTTAGTTTACTACTTTTCCATCATCCTGCCACCCCCAATACTGTGCTCGCTGTGCTCCCCAACAATATACTGCAGAAACAGTCCCCCTTCAATTCTTGCCACACAGTGCCCTAAAATAACTTCACCCAGCAAATAATGTCCCTCACACGCTGATACTGTGCCAAGGTGCCCCCCACAGTGCTCCCCAAAGTCCCACTAATAGAAATAATTATCTGCCAGAGTGCACTTAGTGTTAACAGTGTCCCAATGGTAATAATGCCCCCATTGTGCCCATACTAGTAATCATGTTCTCCATAGTCCTCCAGTATTAATAATTATCCTTATAATGTGTGCAAGTAGAAAAAATACCACAATATAATGTACACCAGTACAAAAAAATATCCCTTTATAGTGTGCGCTAGTACAAAAAAATACCGCTTATAATGGGTGCCAGTACAAAAATGTTCTCTTCTGTGTACCAGTACAAAAAATGCTCCCTCTTATTGTCCCTAGTAGAGCCATTGTACCCATAGCACCCTCCATAATGTATGCCATTGCAAGAAATGCCCCCTTATGTGTGCCAGAACAAAGTGCCCCTATTTAGTGTTTCTATTGGATGCCCCCATAGATGCTCATTTTCATGTCGATTTGGACAAAGTGTTGGCTTGCGCATCTCATTTGTGGGGTATGGTTCTGTTTCGTTCCTGCTTTCTGTGTTCGTATTTGCTTCGAGAGGGTTTTGTAGGTGCAGTAGGAAAGGGCTTGTTCGTAAGTGTTTTTTACTTTGAGTAGGGAGTCTGGTGTGGTGTAAAATAGGGCTTACTCTGGGGTCTTACACTTTTGTTTAAGAGTAGGTGTGGACGGTTATCATATTTGGGTATGTTAAGTTCAATAGGAGGAGGGGATGGTGTGGTTATCATATTGGGGGCCTTCAGAGCTTCATGATTATTTGTCTTATTCTGGATGGGGAAATACAGTATGTTATATATTCCAATGAAATGTGAAGTCCTGTTTATTAAACAGTTGTAGCAATTGATACTAATTTGTTTTTACTTTATTTAAAACATGGGTGCGTCTTATAGTGTGAACAATTCTGTAGATAGGTAGATACATAGATATGAAATAGACAAATACTGGTAGATATTAGATGGATAGATACAGATGCAGCCGAGCTGAACTTGCTGGTTAACGCGTTAAGTAAAGAATGGCAAGAAAAAGATAACTTTTCATTTGAGTCATTGGTTTTGTCCCAAGGTAACCAAGATAAATCTGTGCCATGTGTTATCGGAGTCAATTTTAGCTTGGCTACATCTGTAGATAGATAGATAGATAGATAGATAGATAGAGTAGTAAAAAGGCAGCACCCCAAAATCAACAAAAAATGAAGAAAATGCTTTTATTCATGTGATTTGGTGTACTCACTGTATTATGTATAGGGATATGATGATTATGTGCACAATTGTATGAATACATTATGATTAGGGTTGAAAAAAAAACAACTGTAAAGTTCGGGTTCGTACAGAACTTTACGATTTTTTGACTGCATATGTGACAGGGGAAGGGAAAATAATATAGGTAATCCGTCTGTGAGTTCAGGGACCCAGGGGGTGACATATTCAATTTTATTTTCTGTAAAGTACCCCTGTGCTGCATATGTGAGTGTAATCAATTCAGTAAATCCATCTGTTAGATTCTGGGGGGAGAAATTATAATTTTTTTGCTAAAAAGTACATTTGCGCCCTGCACTGCAAATCTGATAGTGAAAGAAAATCTGTTCAATCCATCTGTTTAATTGTGGGTGAAAGAAATCATCTTTTTTTCCCCATAAAGTACTTTTACGTCCTGCACTGCAAATCTGATAGTGAAATAAAATCAGTAAATCCATCTGTTTCATTGTGGGTGAAAAAATCATATATTTTTTTCTATAAAGTACCTTTTCAGCCTGCGCTGCATTTCTGACAGTCCAATGAAACCGTTAAATACTGCTGTTATATTGTCGTTTGAAAAAAACTCACTTTTTGTGCTAGATAGTACATTTGCGCCTGTGCTGCATTTCTGACAGTCCAATAAAACCGTTAAATACTGCTGTTATATTGTTGATTGACAAATTCAAATTTTTTGTGACCGTGAAGTAATTGTATTAGATTCGCTGTTGTGTGACCTCAAGAAATTTTTTCTCTTTATGACACCGGCACAGCCTTACTGTCAGTGAACTTAATTGTTGACTATTGGCGGTAACATTGTCGCTTGACATAAAACATCTGTTAGTTTAGTGGGTGAACGCAAAGAATGATGAGAGCGTTAAATAAGGGACGTGGCCCTGGTCGTGGTGCTGCTGGTGTTGCTGGAGGATGTGGTCGATCAGTGCCAGCTACACGCACAAGTGAAACACCTTCCTCGGGTGCGAGTAGGCAACAGAACCTGCAGCGTTATTTGGTTGTCCCAAATGCTGCACTACGAATGGTGAGACCAGAACAAGTACAGGATATGGTAGATTGGGTGGCTAACAGTGCCTCCAGTGCCTTCACATTGTCTCCCACCCAGTCCCTTGCTGAAAGATCAGAGTTGGCACCTGCAGCCGATGTTCATCAGTATTTCACCTCACCCCTTTGCAAATCAGCCAAGCAGTCTAAACCCCAAGTCATGCAGCAGTCTCTTCTGCTTTTTGATGACTCTGCTAGCAGTGTTTCACAGGGCCATCCACATAGCCCTGCCCCAGAAGTGGAAGAAATTGAGTGCACCGATGCCCAACCACATATGTTTCAGGATGAGTACATGGGAGGACCACCGCAGCACGTCTCAGATGATGGCGAAACACAGGTGCCAACTGCTGTGACTTTCTGCAGTGTGCAGACCAACAAAAAGGGCAGGGGTAAAGACTGTGTAGAAGATTATGTAGAGGACGATGAGGTCCTCCACCCCACATGGAATCAAGGTCTTGCGAGTGACCTGTGTAGTTCGGAGGAAGAGGTGGTCGCACAGGGCCACCAGCACAGAAAAAGAGGGAGCAGGTTGCAAAAGCAGAGCGGCCGTCCCCTAGACAGTAGGCCTGCTACTGCCCACCGCATCAAGGAACCGAGCACACTAAAGCCAGCTCCAAGGAGTTCCCTGGCGTGGCAGTTCTTCAGACAATGTGCTGACGACAAGACACAAGTGGTTAGCACGCTGTGCAATCAGAGCCTGAAGCGAGGCATAAACATTCTAAACCTGAGCACAACCTGCATGACCAGGCATCTAAGTGCAAAGCATGAGCTGCAGTTGAGTAGACACCTCAAAAACCAAGAAAGGTCTCTGGCTCCTCCTGCTTCCTCTTCTGCTGCAGTCTCGGCCTCTTCACCCCCCTCTGGAGTGACAGTCCCACCTGCCACCCCGCAAACAGAGGATGTGCCAGCAACGCCACCACCTCGGTCACCAAGCATCTCCACAATGTACCATGGAAGCGTTCAGCTGTCTATCTCCCAAGCACTGGAGCGAAATAGGAAGTACCCCCCCTACCCACCCGCGATCCCTGGCCCTGAATGCCAGCATTTCCAAATTTCTTGCCTTTAAAATGCTGTCATTCTGTCTGGTGGACACGGACAGTTTTAAGAAAAGTTTTAAGAAGATGGCGGTGGCTGTCCCGCAGTACGTCGTGCCCAGCCGCCACTACTTTTCCAGGCAAGCCATCCCCTCCCTGCACAACCAAGTGGGGGACAAAATCAGGTGTGCACTGGGCAACGCCAACTGTGGCAAGGTCCACCTGACTACAGATATGTGGACCAGTAAGCACGGTCAGGGACGTTATATCTCCCTAGTAGCACACTGGGTAAATGTAGTGGCGGCTGAGCCTGAGGCGGATAGCAGTTTGGCTCATGTCCATCCACCACAGAGGATTGCAGTGCGTTTCTCTTTGCTTCCTGTTGCTTCCTCCTCCTACTCTGCTTCCTCATCCTCTACCAGCTCCTCATCCAGTCAGCGTAACACCTTCACCACCAACTTCAGCACAGCCAGGGGTAAATGACAGCAGGCAGTTTTGAAACTTATCTGTTTGGCGGACAAACCCCACAACGCGCAGGAGCTGTGGACGGGCTTCGAACAACAGACCGATGAGTGGTTGGTGTCAGTGAGCCTCAAGGCCAGCCTGGTGGTGTGTAATAATGGGCGAAATCTCGTTGCAGCTCTGGGCCTAGCCGGTTTGATGCACATCCCTTGCCTGGCGCATGTGCTGAATTTGGTGGTGCAGAAATTCCTGAAAAATTACCCCAATATGTCGGAGCTGCTGCAGAAAGTGCAGTCCATCTGGGCGCGCTTTTGGCGTTCTGACCCTGCTGCTGCTCGCCTGTCAGTACTGCAGCATAACTTCGGCCTTCCTGCTCACCACCTCATATTCGACATGCCGACAAGGTGGAACTCCACCTTGCACATGCTGGCCAGACTGTGAGAGCAGCAGCAGGCGATAGTGGAGTTTCAGTTGCAGCACGCACGGGTCAGTCGCACTGCGGAACAGCACCACTTCACCACCAATGACTGGGCCTTCATGCGAGACCTGTGTGCCTTGTTGCGCTGTTTTGAGTACTCCACCAACATGGCCAGTGCCTATGACGCCATTCTCAGAGTTACTATTCCACTTCTATGCCTCCTTGAAAAAACACTTCGGGCGATGATGGTAGAGGATGTGAAACAGGAGAAGGAAGAGGGATCATTTACAAGGGTTTCAGGCCAGTCATTCACAAGTGGCTCCAAGGGTGGGTTCCTGCACCAACATAGGCCAGGAGGTACACAATGTCCAGCCAGAGCACAGTTCTGGAGGATGAGATAGTGGAGGATGAGGAGGAGTAGATGGAGGAAGAGGAACCGTGTTTACAGAAGGGTGGCACCCAAACCAGCTCATGGGCATCACTGGTGCGTGGCTGGAGGGATACAGAGGACACAGACGATACACCTCCAACAGAGGACAGCTTGTCATTGCCCCTGGGCAGCCTGGCACACATGAGCTGTGTCTCCGCAATGACCGTCGAGTTGCCCACATTCTAACTTGTGCTGATTACTGGGTGGCCACGCTGCTGAATCCCTGTTACAAGGACAACGTACCGTCCTTACTTCCGTCACTGGAGCGTGATTGGAAGATGCGCAAGTACAAGCGCACGCTGGTAGACGCGCTGCTGGTGGCATTCCCACCTGAGAGCGGGGGCACAGTGGAAGCACAAGGCAAAGTCAGATGAGGAGGAAGAGGTCGCCAACGCAGCTGGGGCACGACCAGCACCACCAGCACCTCAGATGGCAGGGTTAGCATGGCCGAAATGTGGAAAAGTTTTATCAGCACGCTACAACAACCAGCACCACCAGCTGATATGGAACGTCTTAGCAGGAGGCAGCATTTCACCAACATAGTGGCGCAGTTTAATTATGTATATTGATTCATGATTTATTGCACACGCACTTTGTGTATATAAATATATCTGATCTGTTCACATGTATAACTGCTTGAGAAAAGCTCTAGTGTTGAGCTGAAACGTTGCGTATCCACATGGGTGAATAAAAGCATTCTTTTATTTTTTTACTGATTTTGGAGTGCTGCCTTTTTGCTACTTTGTGTATTGCACAATAATCTAGTCCCTTCGGACGTGCACCCTTTTTTGTTCAAGTTGGATGTAGTGCTGCCAGATTTTTGCTTGAGATAGATAGATAAGTAGACAATAAATATTAGATAGATAGATAGATAGATAGATAGATACAGTGTCGGACTGGGGTACCTAGGGCCCACCAGTAAAATGTATTTTGAGGGCCCACCGTACAGATACATTCAAATATAATAAATAATCTAAAAAGTTTTTTATATAAACATATGCTGGTTGAGGTGCTGTACATTGAATATATGTATGTAGTGAAGTAAATCTAATGTGTTATGTGCTACTTGTGCAGGGGGTGGGAGACTAGGAGGATTCCCCTGTTCCCCTGTGGGCCAGTCCAAGCCTGGATAGATAGATAGATAGATAGATAGATAGATATGACATTGTATCCTTGTTGTTTGCTTCAGTTTCTCAGTCTCATGTTTTTCATTAACCAAAAAAACCTTGTGGACGTATCTGAAATGTGAGTTGTCAGGATCACAGGAGCTGCTCTGCCGGGTGGCCAGAGAATTTCCAACCTCCAGGTTGTTGTTCACATTTTATCCCTTTAGGCTAGATGAGGGAGAGGAGCCGAGCGTGTTTTTTGTCAGCTCCAACAGTGGATGAAATAAACATGGGCACAGGAAAGAAGTCTTTGTGTCCAATAGTTTCTCTGGAGGAAACATTAAAGGGAATGGAAAATAACTGAAAATATTTGATTCAGGGTGATGCCTCTGGAGTAAGAACCAGATTTGTTGTGGCTTTTCACAAAATTGTACAATATCGGAGACACATGGTAGTGCACATTACTGACCCATGGAATGACCCTTACAAAGAAAGTACACAGAGTCTTCAAAGTTCTGACCTCATCATTGAAAACTTGTAGATGTTCTCTTTTTTCCCTTCAAGCATACCAAGGCATACTGACTGTCCTCCAAGATGGTGATGTCACACTTCGGTGTGGGAGGGAAACACCACACAGAGTATAAGAGTGAAACAGGGAATCAGGCCTCAAAACTAGGGTAGGAAGATGGACACCTCCTATAGAAAACCCTCACCAAAATCCTGACTGACTACCAGTATGAACAGACCCAAAAGTTAGGTGAGTTCATACGCAGGAATACCTAGGAGTCCTATCTAGCCCTATAGGACCCTGGTACTAATGGAAGGGACAAGACTACCTGTTTCTCCAAAAGGAAGGATGAACAGCAGTCTAATTCAGGCCTAATACAAACAATAGGGAAATGCAACACACAGAACCCAAAACAAAATACAAAAGGGAAAGGAAAGACTTTACAAAGAGACTATGGAAGCACCAGGAACTCAGCCGAGATCCAACCACAAACGATCCACAGGCACAGAAGCTATAAACCGCACAGCATAGTAGGAGAAGCAACTATAAATAAGGAAGGTTAAATGACCACATAAGCAACACCTGGAGGCAAGGGGTGTGGCTATTACCAGAAACAACACAGACACCTATTAATCCACAAGGAAAACCTGTCAGATCAAACCACTTGTTGCCAGTCTCACAGATCTCCTACCACTCACTGTTGCAGGGACGTCCGTATGTCTCGGTACATCCGTGACAGGTGACCTGCTGTAATGGTAGATTAAGACAACAGCACTATATTTAGAGGCAGATTAATAGTTTTATTCATAAGGCAACTTTCACAACAAAGTGACATTTCGGTCAAAACATGACCTTTTTCAAACAGTAGTTGCCAGAAGGACAGATGACACGAAGAAAGTCTATGGGAATGGCAGGCTGAAGAATGGTGTATACACACCTCGGTGTAAGCTGCGAGGTGTGTATACACCATTCTTCAGCCTGCCATTCCCATAGACTTTCTTCGTGTCATCTGTCCTTCTGGCAACTAGTGTTTGAAAAAAGTCATGTTTTGACCGAAATGTCACTTTGTTGTGAAAGTTGCCTTACGAATAAAACTATTAATCTGCATCTAAATAGAGTGCTGTTGTCTCAATCTTCCATTAGATTTAGGCTGGGAGGCCACAACAACACGCACCTATACACCAGCAGACAAGAGTGCCACGCCTTTTCAATATATTGAGGTGACCTGCTGTATGCGGTCCTTCTCTCCATGATGTCTCACATTGACAGCTGGAATTCTCCAACACAACTTTAAATAATGAGCCTAACAAGCTCTAATGAGACGATAGTTCTCACACTATGATTTGCATGTAGTATTTTGCACAGAATTTAGCAGTTTTCTATCTCATTCACACCTTCCTTTGTTGTCCTTTAAGTCATTTGGTGGTGTCGTATAAATTAGCCTCTTCATCTGCTGCTCAAATATGTTTCCTTTTCTTCTATATACATATTCCCTGCAGATTCATATAAAGCTTTGCCTATACAGTAAAATCCAATATCTTTACATGCAATGGTCCCTCAGGAAGTACTGTGAGGCGACTCTCCTATGAAGTGTTGAGCTTCTGGGGCCCAAACAACTTTCCCTTGCTGAGATTTGGGAAGCCGTTCATTGATGGTGATAGGCTGGAGCCTGCTGGAGACTACCAGGCCTATCACAGATGTATTGTTATGGATGCCTACAGGTGGAAATGCTCCATATGAATATAAAGGATGAGTCAAAAGTTTCAGGAAACCCTTTTATTTCTGAAAAGAAATGGAAAATGAAATATCTGAATACCCCAGAAAGTAATGGGTGAGGAGGCCTAGCTTTAAGGCTATGTCCAGAACATGGCTTCCATATTGAAAGCTGCCATATTGGATCAAGGGCAAATTTTTCCAATGGGAAAGAGGTCATGAGTATATCAAAGAAGACCATCATTTTCTCAGAAATCGATTGTGTCATGACCATGGTCATGGCCATGACTCCTGGAACCGCATGCAGTTGCCTGCGGTCTGGTCTTGTTGTCAATCACAGGTGAGGGCTGAAGTATGTTGCCTCACCTGTGGTTGCCGCTTGCAACATAATGTATTTGGCAGTATAGCAGCCTGAGCTGTTGCTAAGCAGCTTGCTGTCAAGTACATGCGGTTGTACCAGGCAACCTGTCTTTGTATGTGTGCACTTTGTCATTTTGTGTGCACGGGGTATATGTGTGTGTGCACTGTGACATTTTCACGTCACTTGCGGTTGTCTGCGGCAACGTGTTGTTTGTGTACATGTGGTGGCAGTGTCTCAGCCTTCTGGCTGGCTCCCAGGACATGGTTGCCACGCATGTCGTTGACGGTGGTAACAGCTGCAGTGTCATAGTTGTTTGTCCACTTCCCCTTTAAGTGGCTGTCTTCCCTTGCCTGGTGTAGAAAGGGTTAACTCCCTTCATAGTGTGTGAACACTGGGTGTGTCTGTGTGTGGGTGTGGCTACTTGGGCCTATATAGCTTCTGCTGAGACCTGAAGCTGAGGGGTAGTCCAGCCTTGTTTGTAAGCTGGAGTCATCCTCCTGGTCTCCTATACCATCTGCCAGTGAGGGCCACCCTTGTGGTCATAAGTTTATGTTTGATGATTATGAAGATGTTTCTTTGGTCTCTTTATTTATTGCAGCTATGGTTTCCTGGGTTCCCATGTATGTGTGGTGTGGGCTGTGTCAGTTTGTGTTGTTGTGGACAGCAGCACTTGTACATGGGTTCCAGGCTGTGTGTCTGTGGTAGGTAGGTGTGGTACTAGTTTCACTTACCTGCCATTGCCATATGCTGTATATGTTCCCCTTCCCATGCAGCTTGGCCAGTGAGACTCCTGTTTGTCTGTATCTAGGAGGAACAGGTCGCCTTACCCTGCTCCTAGTCCAGGGCTACCCTGAGGGCTAGTAGGGACCCTAGGTTCCGGAGTATGAACCCTCCTACCATCAGGGTTGGCTCATACGGCTAGGAGTCAGGGTCGGAATTAGGGATGTGATAGGAGGTGACCTGCTTCCTGATTGCTGTCCTGGCCTAGCAGCGACCAATATCTTCAGTCATCACACGGCTGAGGGTTTCCCCCATCCTCAGCCGTGACAGATTGCTGCAGATTTGCAATACCTCTTGTGGTTCAAAAGTTATTGACACAAAAAGTTCAAAACTTCAAAGTTCTGTGTTCAGCACCATGGACAGCATATTGAACATGTCAAATAGCTTTGCATCACAGGGAATGTTCCCAGTTGTTGTTGCTGCAACTTTCTGTTTTAATAACTTTTGAACCACAAGAGCATTGTGGCAATAGATTTCTGAGAAAATTCTGATCTTTGGTACGTTACATTACCCCTTTCCCATTAGAAAAATATGTTCTCAATCCAAGAAGGCGGCTTTTGAGATGGCAACTATTTTCCGGACATAGCCTAAAAAATAAGCCCCTTTACCTTAGTGAGGGGGTAGTCAGATATTTCATTTTCCCTTTCGTTTCTGAAATAAAAGAATGTCCTGAGACTTTTGATTCACCCTGTACTTGATTTCCTATACATTAATGTATTAGTGAAGTGTATGGCAAAAGTAATCTAAACAGTGTATGTTCAGGTCCCCTAGGGGGCTTAAAAAAGGGGAAAAAATTATAATAAAAAAAAAAATTCCCCTCCCCTCTCCCTATATAAAAAGTAAACAATAACAAAAAATAAAGATTATTTGCAGTGCCACATCCCAAAATGCCTAAACTATCAAAATAGAAAGCTATGTGTCCTGTACAGTGAATGCCATAAGAGGAAAACAAAAAATCCAAAAGGCCGATTCACCATTTCTATAAAAATGTATCAAAAAGTCATACCACCCCAAAATGGTATCACTGAAAAAAATAAAAATGACATAGTTGTAGACGTACAGTAAATATAAAAAAAAGTTATGGATTATTATTATTATTATTCCAATTTGTGTTTTTTTTTTGTATTAAAACATAAGAAAAACTTTAAAAATGTGGTATTGCTTTAATCATACTGACCTGCAGAATTACAGTATAGGGAATGCTGTAAAAACAAACTCATAAAATTATGGCAGAATAGCTTTTTTTTTTCCACTTTCATCTCATTTGGGATTTTTTCCAGTTTTCCATTACATCTTATGCAATATTAAATGGTGCCATTAGAAAGTTATGGATCCGGGAAGGCAGGGAGTAAAAAACAAACCGAAAATTGCTGGCTCATTAAGAGGTTAAAGAGGTTTTCCCATTTGCGTCAACATCCTTTTCACATTTTTGAAGGTAGCAACAATTTTATATTGTATTACTTTTCCCTCCTTTGCTCCTGTCTCTCATTCTGGGCTGTGGCTCTTTATTATTTCCTGTGACGGTATGTCAGTTCACTTGGCAGTGTTTCGGTGTGTCTATGTAACTAACTTGGTGGGAGGGGCTATAGACTCGCTGGGCATTGTTAGGGGTGGGGCTGGAGCTGCAGCAGAGGAAAGAGAAGTGCATCATGGATTTGGTTGGATACAGGAACAGGAAGTGCTACATACAGGATGGAAACAGACCAGAGGGATTGGTCTACATGGTGAAAACAAGACAGGAGAGTACAAAATGAAAAAAAAAAATAGAAGCATGGGGAAGATGTACATGTGGTAAGCAATTACATGATCGGATGTGTTAAATACCATAATAACCCCTTTAAAGTGAACAAATTCTGATTAAAGGAGAAGCTTAACAATCATATATTGACTTCAATAAGAGCTGTATCAGAAATGCATAAGTTAAAGGGTACCTACCATTTACCATAAAACCTCTGAAATCTCATAATGAGACGAAGGAAACTTTGATCCACAGGGGCTTGGATCAGCAGGGATTGCTGTAATAAACCGGCAGAAACTTTTATCTGCTGTGCCCCTTCGGTTATGATTGGCTCTACTTTTCTCTCCTAGGAGATGCAAGTAGGGCTCATAGACGTCTATGAGTCGGTACAAAGCTAACCCCACTTCTGCCAAGAGAGCCAAGTGCAGCCAATGGGGTTAAGTACTCGCGTTAGATGTTCTGCCCCATTGTTTCAGAGATCAATGGAGTCTTAGTGCCCGGTCTCCCACCAATCAAAACATAGAAACATAGAAACATAGAATGTGTCGGCAGATAAGAACCATTTGGCCCATCTAGTCTGCCCAATATATCTGAATCCTATGAATTGTCCCTGGCCCTATCTTATATGAAGGATGGCCTTATGCCTATCCCATGCATGCTTAAACTCCTTCACTGTATTTGCAGCTACCACTTCTGCAGGAAGGCTATTCCATGCATCCACTACTCTCTCAGTAAAGTAATACTTCCTTATATTACTTTTAAACCTTTGCCCCTCTAATTTAAAACTGTGTCCTCTTGTGGTAGTTTTTCTTCTTTTAAATATTCTCTCCTCCTTTACCGAGTTGATTCCCTTTATGTATTTAAAAGTTTCTATCATATCCCCTCTGTCTCTTCTTTCTTCCAAGCTATACATATTAAGGTCTTTTAACCTTTCCTGGTAAGTTTTATCCTGCAATCCATGTACTAGTTTAGTAGCTCTTCTCTGAACTCTCTCTAGAGTATCTATATCCTTCTGGAGATATGGCCTCCAGTACTGCGCACAATACTCCAAGTGAGGTATCACCAGTGTTCTGTACAGCGGCATAAGCACTTCACTCTTTCTACTGCTTATGCCTCTCCCTATACATCCAAGCATTCTGCTGGCATTTCGTGCTGCTTTATTACATTGTCTTCCCACCTTTAAGTCTTCTGAAATAATTACTCCTAAATCCCTTCCCTCAGA
This sequence comes from Bufo gargarizans, assembly GCF_014858855.1. Taxonomy (NCBI): domain Eukaryota; kingdom Metazoa; phylum Chordata; class Amphibia; order Anura; family Bufonidae; genus Bufo; species Bufo gargarizans. The sequence goes on along the minus strand of NC_058085.1, from coordinate 348,328,281 downwards.
TACTGAGGTCAGGACTGTGTCAAATATTCTATATTCTGCCATTGGGTTTTTACGCCCCAGGTGCATTATCTTGCACTTATCCACATTAAATTTCAGTTGCCAGAGTTCTGACCATTCTTCTAGTTTTCCTAAATCCTTTTCCATTTGGCGTTTCCCTCCAGGAACATCAACCCTGTTACATAACTTTGTGTCATCAGCAAAAAGACAAACCTTACCATCGAGGCCTTTTGCAATATCACTTATGAAGATATTAAACAAAATTGGTCCCAGTACAGATCCCTGTGGAATCCCACTGGTAACATGACCTTGTTTTGAATGTTCTCCATTGACTACAACCCTCTGTTGTCTGTCACTCAGCCACTGCCTAATCCACTCAACAATATGGGAGTCCATGCTCAATGACTGCAGTTTATTGATAAGTCTTCTATGTGGGACAGTGTCAAAAGCCTTACTAAAATCTAGATATGCGATGTCTACTGCACCTCCACCATCTATTATTTTAGTCACCCAGTCAAAAAAATCTATAAGATTAGTTTGATATGATCTCCCTGAAGTAAACCCATGTTGTTTTTCATCTTGCAATCCATGGGATTTTAGATGTTCCACAATCCTATCCTTTAGTAGGGTTTCCATTAATTTGCCTACTATTGATGTCAGACTCACTGGTCTATAGTTGCTCGATTCCTCCCTACTACCTTTCTTGTGAATGGGCACGACATTTGCCAATTTCCAATCTTCCGGGACGACTCCTGTTACTAATGATTGGTTAAATAAATCTGTTAACGGTTTTGCCAGCTCACCACTAAGCTCTTTTAATAATTTTGGGTGTATCTCATCAGGCCCCTGTGACTTATTTGTCTTCACTTTAGACAGCAAACTTAGAACATCTTCCTCTGTAAAGACACATGCATCAAACGATTTAATAGTCATCCTTTCTAGTGGAGGTCCTTCTCCTTCTTTTTCTTTTGTAAAAACTGAACAGAAGTATTCATTAAGGCAGTCGGCTAGCCCTTTATTCTCTTCTACATACCTTCCGTCCTTTGTTTTTAATTTAGTTATTCCTTGTTTTAATTTCCTTTTTTCATTTATATATCTGAAGAATGTCTTATCCCCTTTTTTCATAGACTGAGCTAGTTTTTCTTCTGCCTGAGCTTTAGAAGTTCTTATAACTTGCTTGGCCTCTTTCTGCCTAATCTTGTAGATTTCCTTATCTTCATTGCTCTGGGTTTTTTTATAATTACAAAATGCTAGCTTTTTATTTTTAATGATTTGGGCCACTTCTGCTGAGTACCACAGTGGTCTCTTCCTTTTTTTGCTTTTACTGACAAGTCTAATGCAATTTTCTGTTGCCTTCAATAATGCACCTTTTAAGTAGTCCCATTTCTCCTGGACTCCATGTAATCCGTTCCAGTCTGATAAGGACTCATTTATGACTAATTTCATTTTTGAAAAGTCTGTTTTTCTAAAATCTAAAACTTTTGTTTTTGTGTGGTGGGACTCTTTCACAGTTCTTATATTAAACCACACTGACTGGTGATCACTAGATCCCAAGGTTTCGCCTACAATGACATCATATACCGAATCCCCATTTGTGAATATCAAATCCAAAATGGCCTCCCTCCGGGTTGGCTCCTCAACCATTTGTTGTAGGGATAACCCCAGTAGGGAATTTAGAATATCTGTACTCCTGGTAGAACTTGCTATTTTGGTTTTCCAGTTTATATCTGGAAGATTGAAATCTCCCATAATGATAACTTCTCCTTTCATTGTCATTTTAGCTATTTCTTCAACTAGTAGATCATCTAGTTCTTTAACTTGATCAGGTGGTCTATATATCACACCTACACGAGTTACTGCATGATTAGCAAACTGCAACGTAACCCAAACTGACTCTATGTTGGCCTCACCAACTTGTATTAGGTTAGATTTAATGGTATCTTTCACATCTGTCATGTCACAGCAAAAGTATGGCTTTGAGTATGGGGTTAAATTGAAGAACCAAAGTATAGAATGAGTGTACGGTCGGCACCACACAGCTTAGCCAACTCACGGACACATAGCAAATAACCACTGGCCGACGGACCATTTGGCATCTACTGACGCTTTCTCAAGCGTCAGTGGATGTGAAATGGTCCATCAGCCTTTGGTCATTGGCTATACTTCCCGATGACCTTTGCACTTTGTTTTTCCAATAAAAGAATACACTGAAGATTGGTGAGTGCCTTTCTTTTTTATGTGGACTAGACAAATTGACGAACCCAAACACAGAAACCCAAGAAGCTAAGGGGTCAGCATGGTGATTTTGTATTAAAACAGAATGCAAGATGGTCTCCTAGTGAACCCAGACTTTTACACAATAATGGATCCCAAAGATCTAGAAGAAGACAACCCCATTTGGAGATGACTTTGCAGAACATCACTTGTCCCTGGGGTCTGCCTCTGTAAGATCTTATTGTGTGCCCTATGTGTACACTGATGTCACAACGCACCCCTTTCCGATAAAGCATGGAAGCAGGGGCGTAGCTATAGGGGGTGCAGAGGTAGCAGTCGCTACTGGGTCCAGGAGCCTGAGGGGCCCAAAGACCCCTGTGCCACATAAGACACTGGTATTATGGAAAGTGCGTGCTGGTCAAGTTACACCTCTGGCTGAAGGGAAGGGGTTAGGCCAAGAATTTGGCATAAGGGGGTGCCGTTTCAATTTTTGCCTAGGGCAGCATGAAGGCTATGTGCTTCCCTGCCCCATGGCCACTGAGGGAAGGGTGACCCAAGTTGAACTTTTGTACCAGGACCCATGAGCCTTTAGCTACGTCTCTGCATGGAGGTATTCCCATGTACTAAATTATTTAAATGTTGTTACTGAATTTGACTCTAACACCACAAAAGCAATTCTAAAATATGAAGACCTTGGTATGAAGCGTCGGGGATCAGTGTATGTTACAGAATGAGAAATGATTCATGGTTGAGTTTTGTGAGGACAGATGTGCTAAGTGACATTTCCTCGCTCATAGCTGGCACCATAAACATAATTACATATTTTCTCCCTATAAATGCAATGCTCTGCCAATTAAAGAAAAATATAAAAAAATAAAACATGTAAAATAAAGGAGCTTCAATGTCACTGTGCAAAGATGTGTCAGAACCCAGGGACATGCAGCCATAATTCTACATGAGGCGAACGGTCTATTAATTCTCAGACGGCACTGGGCACTTCTTCCCCAAGCTCCATGAATGCCATTTTGGTCTTTATCCAAGCCTTTTGTAAATGAATAAAAAATGTTTCTCTGGGATGTCATCAGCAGCAATGCCAGAATTCAGACAAATTGAAAACACCTACTGATTATTTTACATAATTACAGAGATGGGAGAATTTTTCTTCAATATGCCCGCACATAAACCTAATCAGCTGGCTCAGCAGCGAGCGAGGAGCGGCGTAAGATACTGCATTTAACATCTCATCACTGAGCTATTTCAGCCTCCTGTCACGATGATGTTACTTCAAATACATGTTCCCTTCTACAGTTCGGACCCTGCTTAATGGTTAGAAAAGTAACATTTTACAGATTTCTTTATCCCTAAATCATCCAGGGCAAGCAAGGATGTTGCATTGCTAGTGCATACCCCAGACCTGGGGTTTATGTATTGTTATATATTAACTTTTTTGGCAGTATGTACCAGCTAGAAGAGGCATGGAAGGCTAACCACCCTGTTTCCCACCTCTTGGTAGGAGTAGGTTGGTCCTGCTCCCTGCCAGAGGAGGGAGTACCAGGAACTTTATAACAGGTCTTTATGACAGTTCCCAGCACCTGGGCGCACTGATCTAACACATAGAGGTCACTGTCATAAAGACCTGTCATAAAGTTCCGTCTCATAAACTTTTATGAAATGGCGTCCATGTCCCTGGCCCTTTAAGAGACTGAGACCCCCTCCCTGATAGGCTCCTCCCCTCCAGGCATGGTTGCATGAAGAAAAGGTCCAGCAGTAGTACACGTGACATTATGCTTTGTGCTGCCCCCTCGCCAGACAACCACCTGACCCCTGACGACTGACTGCTGATGGAGTTTTGGCTGATGGCTGACACCTGACGGCTGATGCCTGGCGGCTGACGGATGACACCCGATGTCTGATGCCTGACGGCTGACAGAGTTTTGGCTGAGGGCTGACACCTGATGTCTGACCCCTGACGGCTGATAGAGTTTAGGCTGAGGGCGGACACCTGATGTCTGAACCCTGACGGCTGACGGCTTATGGAGTTTTGGCTGAGGGCTGACACCTGATGTCTGACCCCTGACGGCTGACGGCTTATGGAGTTTAGGCTGAGGGCTTGTCGGGTGGCACATTAAGGTCTGACAGGCTGACACCTGACGGCTGATGGAGTTTGGGCTGACGGCTGATGGAGGAGGTATTTTTTGACTGACGTCTGAGGGATGAGGGAGTTTTGAGTTAGGGGGGAGGGATTTTTGGCTGGCGTCTGAAGGAGGAGGGAGTTTTGGATGAGGGAGGAGAGAGTTTTGGCTGACGTTTGAGGTAGGAGGGAGTTTGGGCTGACGGAGGAGAGAGTTTAGCCTGACGGAGGAGGGAGTTTGGTCTGAGGGAGGAGAACTGATGGAGTTTTGCCTGACGGAGGAAGGAGTTGTGGATGATGTCTGAGGATGTCCTAATATGTATGCCGTATGTGTGGATTTTCTCCTGATTTCTTGCACACTCCAAAGACATACTGATAGGGAACTTAGATTGTGAGCCCCATTGGGGACAGTGTGATACTAATGTCTGTAAAGTGCTGTGAAATATAGTAATGCTATATAATTGAGTATAATAATAATAATAATAATAATAATAATAGATAGATAGATAGATAGATAGATAGATAGAAAAACCATAGATAGATAATGAACATCTAACCAAAAGAGAAAATTTGAATATGTTTGCTAGTTATTAATAAAGTCATGTGATTACAGCAGCCTCTACACAGAATTTTGGAAGAATTCAGTTTAGATTTGGAGGTAAAAACCTCAAGAGGTGGCCTACATGAGGATGTAAGAGCCGAGTGAAGATTGTGTTTTCCTCTTTCCACACACTACTTGAATGATGGACTCTTCTCTCTGATGTTCATATGCACTGAAAGGCTTTATGGACAGGGTTTGTCTTCATGAGACAACTTCTTTAGTGGAGTCTCCACATCTGTAAAATATTAAAGGGGTTTTTAGTCATTATTTTTTATCAAGTGCCTCTAGCCTTCCCCCTCATTCTTACCTGCTGCACACTGATGCGGTCCTCTTTGCTGTCTCCATCTTCTGGTCCCAGTGCTGTTTACATTCAGCTGGCCATAGGCATGGTCACATGCACCGCTCCAGCCAATTACTGGCTTCAATGGTGATATGCTGCTTGTGAGCACATCACTGCTGAAGCCAGTCATTGGCAGGAGCCACGCATGTGATCATGCCTATGGCCATCTGAATCTAAACAGCGTGGGTCCGGAAGATGGGGATAACTGAGGCAGCACGGGGAACCCAACTAGTCTTCTGTTTCAGGGGGCAGGCTGCGGGTACTTAATAAAAAATAATTATTACTGGAAAACCCCTTCAAGAAAACAAAATATGAACTTAGAAAAAAACGGACTGACTATGGTAATTGCTAAGGTTTTCCTGCCGCTACTGTAACCATATAATTGGTTGCTGGGTCATATGTCAGAGCAATACATCATCTCTGCAACTGTGTGAGCCACTAGCGACGGTAAATCACGGGAACCATGACTTCATCGTAGGGCATTTACCACTCGATTTTTACAGATTTCGAACCTTGCCATCATCTCATGTCAACAAGGTAAAGTTATGATGAATGCCGTTCTGTGCTGAGCTTTGATTTTTCAAAGTATGGAAATGGGTATTGAAACAAAAAATGAACGATTGCCACAGAAAAAGAACTTTGTGGAAATGTCAGAAAAATGTATGGCTTCTTACAGACGGTTTGTTATATGAAGAACTGAGAGAAAGCAAGTAGAAAGGATCAGGTGTTCAGTATTCTTCATCAATAGTAAATACAGTATGGAGTGTCTACTGATCTGACTGCCGGGAGCTCAACAAGAAGCATTGCCTGAAGTTAAAGGGCCCAAGAGGCCCCGCTGGTGTAGCCAATTATCAATGATGCGAGTGTTAGCTTTTAATAAAGTGTTATTTTACCCATACCACATGTTAGGCTGGGTTCACATTACGTTTTTGCCATCCATTTAACCCTGGTCACTAAGGGGCCTTAGGCTGGGCTGCCGCTTTTTTACGGCGGCCCAGTCTAAGCGCTGCACAGGTCCCTCGTGCAGCGGCCCTGCTCTAACAGCCCGGTGCGGTTGGAGTGCCAATCAAGGCTATTTAACACTTTATATGCCGCGGGCAATGGCGCCCCCGTCATGTAAAGTGCTGACAGAGGGAGCGGACTTCCTCTTTCTCCCATCGACACGCCGCAAATGCGATCGCGGGGTGCCGATGTGTGTGAAGGCTGGCTGGGGTCTCGTGTAGGCCCCAGACCAGCCTTGAGTAATTTCCTCTCTGGCGCAGCCTACTGGTCAATGTCAGAATAGCACTGACATTAAAATGCAATGCACTATAGGGATAATGCATTGCATTTTAAAATCAATCAGAATGTTGTCTGTTATAGATAAAAATTACATAACCGGACTCGGAGTCACTTACACTATACACCGCTAACTCTAGTTTGGGGGGTGTTTTTTCGGAGCTGACTGATTCCCTTTAAAGGGAATGTGTTGTGACTTATAATTTTTTTTTATTCCATTTTAAAACCAGAATGTGACACACATCCTTTTTTTCTAATTTGTTTTCATTTTCTAATTGTAGATTTTTTTAAATCTATTACCTGAGCATGAATATGGTCATCTTGCCTGAGCTGTTGTTAAAGGGCTTATCCAACATTATATCAGACCTGCGGTGGTGATCAGGCTTACTTGGTCCCCGCCAGTTCTCTATCATTCCACAGCCATGTCTTCTGGTGCACTAATATCAACATCCTGTTGACAAGGGAGGTGGGGGGCACTTACGTGACTACTGCAGGCAATAGCTGGCCTCAGTGGTGATCTGCTCCCCTTGTGTCACGTGACCATTTGTGGTGACGCAAGGGAAGCAAATCACCACTGTGGCCAGCGATTGGCTGCAGCAGTCATGTGACCCTCCCCCGCCCCCCATCAACAGGATGTTGATATCAGTGCACCAGCGGTGGGGACAAAGAGAGATGAAGAGACCGAACTCAGCAGTGGGGACCAGGTAAGTATGATCACCACCCCTGGTTAGCCAATCTGTGAGGTCTGATATAATATTGGATAGCCCCTTTTACAGGATTTTAATGTAGCTTTACAGCAGCTACCATAGGCCATAACACAAAATCTAGAGAGAACCCTGTCCGGAAAGGGTTTATAATATATCAAACACTTCTGCCTCTATGGCTACTAACCTCTCTTGTCCCAGACACTAAAACTTAACTTTTACTTCTTTATTAAAACAAGTGAAAAAGGTAAACACATGTGAGCTAATTGAAAGATTAAAACTAGCTATACCCCACATAGTGCTCGTCAAGACTGGTATACAACATAGGAGCGCAGGCGGGGGTGCACTGACCCGCACTGCCTTTTCCAGATCACTGCTATATTAGCTAAGGTATTGCACTGTGCCTAAGTACTAATAACCCCCCACAATTGAGGCGCAAGTTGTGGAGAAAAGCCTGTTCACACTGAATGTTTGAAACTAAGCGCGCACAGTTCAGTTTAGCACCGGTGAAGTACAGCAATTAAAACCAAAATTCTGCTCCCCAACATGTTTCGCCAGCTAATCTGGCTTCATCAGGGGTAGTGGGCAGACTTGAATGGCGAACGCTGGTATGAGAAATTTTTTAGGCTACCTTGTCACTGACTATAGAGATAGGAGCCAATCCAACCTAGGTACACAGGTGCCTACTTAGAGTGCCCTATAAAGATAAGGGTTATAGCTGTGACGGGCTCCCTCGTCACCCGCAAATGGGAGTTGCCTTATGATCCGCTGCGCAGTGGGCTTCGGCGCCAATGTAGCAGGTTATTCGTAGAAGTAGGTTTAACGTAGACCTCCTTACTGATGCGGCCACCAGATTCCATGGAGATTCTCAGATCAAGAAAGGTAAGTGTATGCTGATGTATCTCAGAGGTAAATAACTTGTGAAAAAGTGCTGTAGTGCCGTCCCACAAAATTAAAAGATAATCTATATACCGTCCCCAAAATATAATGTGCTTGGTGAATTGTGCAAAATTATCAGTGAAAACTATAGTATCCTCCCACCACCCTAAAAATAAATTTGCTAAATTCGGTGCTCATTTACTACCCATGGCTGTGCCAATTAACTGTAAATAAGTGCCCATTATATACAAAATAATTGTGTGTAAGGAGGAAACGTAAAAGTGTAAGTACTAGCTCATTGTGAGCATGAAATTGCGTGCCCTTGGTGAGTAAGAAAGAGGCTACAGCATTAATTCCCAAATTGTGTTTGATGTTGGTATATAATGCCTCAATGTCTAGACTGGCAAGTTGGGTATGCTCTGTGACCTGAATCTCCTGTAATCTGGCAACCGCATCCTTGGTATCTCTGACATAGGACGGTAAGGAAGGAACAAAGGGCGAGATAAAATTGTCGACATATTCACTAATATTTTCCGTAAGGCTATTATTGCCCATAATGATTGGTCTCCCTAGAATAGGCCGTCTCTGCTTGTGGATCTTAGGGATAGCATATATGGTCACTATAGTTGGTCGCAAGTTAAGAAGATATTTATATTCGTCCTTAGAAATAAGATTGTCACTTTTTGCCGCTAGTAGAATGACTCTGAGCTCCTCCAGATATTGCACTGTAGGATTGGAATCCAATTTTTTATATGTCCGTGTGTCCCTCAATAGGTCCATCACCATACATATGTCTCCCCATGATAACAATATTGCCACCTTTGTCAGATGGTTTTAGCACAAATTCTGGATTTCCCATCAGTTCTCCCAAGGCCATGTTTTCATCTGGGTCTAAGTTGCCATTAGTAGATGACCTTGATGTTTGGATGCTTTTTAAGTCCTTGGTCTCAAGATTGACAAAGGTTTCAATATCCCCAAATTGGGAAAACAGAGCGGTAAACTCAGAGCGTGGTTTAAGCGTCGAAAAAGAGGGGTCAATAAATTCCATATTAGTTTGATTATTACAGTCCAGAGATTCCAAGATCTCTATGGCTACTGTTTCTTTTTCTTTTAGGACTCAACAGTCTCTCTCCTGCTGCTTATGTATTTTATGTAGGGCGAATTTCCTGGCAAAAAGGTTAACATCCTTAACCCAGCTAAAGCATTCAAAATTCGGTGTTGGAGTAAAGGAGAGACCTCTCCTAAGTAGTTTGAAATGCCTATCCTCCAGATGGAAATCGGAGAGGTTGACGATCTGAAAGCTGTCTGTTCTAATCAGGTCCTGGCATTGAAGGCCCATTTGTCCCTGTCCCTCAGCGATACACCCTGAGCTAAAAAAGAGGGTGGTGTAGCCGCAGGGTCCGTTTCTCCACTTCTTGATGGATTGACCCATCCTGAATTCTCAGTGACTGATTGAGAAGATGTTTGAGGTGAAGGAGCTTTTCTTTGGGGGAAGGGTGTCCAATATTTATTTTTACGTTTGGTACTTAACTGTTTATTAGGATACGGCCTAGATAAAGAGTCCGCAACCGTTCTATAATTTTTTGTAGTCTCTGCTCAAGAGTGGGGAACTCAGGTACTGCTTTGAAACACTGTATTTGCACTATTTTGTATTCTGCGTGTTGACCTTGCTGAATACACCTTTTTCATAATTGAAAAGATACTGTAGCATTCGTAATTATTATTTTTTTAGTTAATAATTGTTGCTATCCCTTAATAAATTCTGCATCTTCCTGGTGTGAATTAGGGACTATATTTATTCTCATCCCTCTATATACCAATCCTTGTTGGACATATGTCTCCAAACTTGTGATTTTCCATAGGGACCTAATATACTGCTTGTACGTTTTATTTAGCTCCTTGAATTCTGTGTTAATATCGCACAGGTTAATCGGTAAATTCTCCTTAGAAAAGACGTGCGCAGCCTCAGCAGTAAATGCACTAGGAGTCAGTTTATAAGATAGAAAACCTGCCATTGGCTGGCGAGAAAAGACCTGCACTTAAATTTATGGGTCCTAAATGTATGGGCGAATAAGCCCTAATTACTAACACAAAATCTAGAGATGACCCTGTCCGGGAAGGGTTTATAATATATCAAACACTTCTGCCTATACGGTGTGGGGATTCGCTCTGGTAGGCAGATTAGCGGACGCAGTACAGAGGCAAAAACAAAGTATTTGACTTAAACAGTGCAGTGTTTATTCACACATAAACAAAAATGACAGTTTGTCATCTTGGTGTTCATTCACACCATGTCAAGTCCACAGAACAAAAAGCATTCACCTGGTCAGCGGTTTTGGCAGTAGCAGTCCCCAAAAGGCTTTAGGGCCTGCTTCCCAGCAATACGTCTCTCAGCCTGTTAGTACGGAACACATCATGCAGATCTCAAACCACAGAGACTCAACAGATCCACTGTGAAATGGATGGGTTTTATATCCCTAACCAAAACACAGCCTGTAACGTGGGGAACAGCCACCCACCCTGCACTTTGACTGCTCCCAGTAAGAGCCGGCCTGGATCAGCTTTACAGCCACACTAAATAACCAATAGTGTCAGTCAGCACTAGCTGCTGCTGACACTTAAAATTACTGGCTCTTATCTCACTGAGGCCAGGAACCTCGGTGACACATATCGTCCGTCAGTGATGGCCCCTTGTGCTTTCCTACAATGGCTACTAACCACTCTTGTCCCAGACACTAAAACTTAACTTTTATTTCTTTATTAAAACAAGTGAAAAAGGTAAACACATGTGAGATAACTGAAAGATTAAAACTAGCTATACCCCACAAAGTGCTCTGCAAGACTGGTATACAACGTAGGAGCGCAGGCGGGGGAGCACTGACCCGCACTGCCAGTCACAGATCCCTGCTATATTAGCTAAGGTATTGCACTGTGCCTAATTACTAATAACCAATAACCTTCTGTACACGCCGATAGTCCTCACTGCGCTTGCGCCGGAACTTAGCAATCTGGAGCTGGCAAAAGATGATACTGCGGCTCCGCCTACACTTAGTCTTTTGTTCTCCCTGTTTCTGTGGCGCACTGCGCCTGCGCTAGGTCTTCATCTCTGCAACAGGGTATTGTAGCCACTACGCCTGCGCTTGCACTTAGAAACAGTGCACACTATTCATACAGGTATTTACAGTCAATTGGCACAGCCATGGGTAGTAAATGTGCACCGAATTTTGCAAATTTATTTTTAGCAAAATGTGAAAGAACGGCTCCGGATTCGTATGAAGATCCTCTTAGGCTACTTTCACACTTGCGCTTGATCGGATCCGTTCTGAACGGATCCGATCATATTAATGCAGACGGAGGCTCCGTTCAGTACGGATCCGTCTGCATTAATAACTTTAAAAAAATTCGCAAGTGCGCAAGTAGCCTGCGCGGATCCGTTCAGACTTTCAATGTAAAGTCAATGGGGGACGGATCCGCTTGAAGATTGAGCCATATGGTGACATCTTCAAGCGGATCCGTTCCCATTGACTTACATTGTAAGTCTGAACGGATCCGCACGCTTCCGCACGGCCAGGCGGACACCCGAACGCTGCAAGCAGCGTTCAGCTGTCCGCCTGTCCGTGCGGAGGCGAGCGGAGCGGAGGCTGAACGCCGCCAGACTGATGCAGTCTGAGCGGATCCGCATCCATTCAGACTGCATCAGGGCTGGACGGAGGCGTTCGGGTCCGCTCGTGAGCTCCTTCAAACGGAGCTCACGAGCGGACCGACGAACGCTAGTGTGAAAGTAGCCTAAAACTTCTCCTTTATTTGTAAGTAATAATAACAGCAGACATATCCACCAGTACACAAGTTCAGTTGACGCGTTTCGGAACTACGTCCTTAGTCGTATCAACGTAACAAAATGTAGCACCATATTTAAATACATTTCTAATCCTCCTTCCCACATTTTCAGGGAGGGGAAGCTGACATCATTGGTTGCTGCATTACGTTAACACCCCTCTCACCTAGCACATCTAATCAAAATAGAAAATGAATTTCACATTGTGCTGATACCTGAAGCCCCTTAACCCTTTATACTCCATGGTCCTGATTTATTGAGATCCATGTGAAGGGCAAAATAATAAAAGGCGCAGGAAAACCGCACAATGTGAACGACGTGAAAACTAAAAACAGAGGACATTTATTAAAACTAGATAAGTGAATAAATAAATAAAGCCTTCCCTTTCTTGCTATACCCTTTTCAACATAAGGAAATATTATATTGTACCATATTGTATCACATTGTATTACATGGATCTATAACCATAAGACAGAGCATACCACATGTAAATAAGACCAAAACCTGACAATACATGTGGAACATATAATATACAACACTATTGTCAGATTTATTGGTAGATATACATAAGCTCCCTTTTTAAGTTTAACCCTGTAGGGACCCTACTGCTCAATCTGGAAATCCAAAATGCCTCCCGCAAGAGGAGTTTTTTGCGATGGTCACCTCCTCTTGCGGGTGCAGAGACCTTTTCTATCGCAAATGCAGTAAAATTACTAACTTTACGAGCATGGACCTGTATAAAGTGTTTTGCTGCATTTGAGACACCCAAGGCATTGGGGTTACTAATATAATTTAGACGTTCCAAGAGTCTATTTTTAAGTTTTCGCATAGTACTGCCTATATAAATTAAATCGCACTCAGAACAACGGATGATATATACAACTCCCACTGAGTTGCAATTAATATAATGTTTGAGTTCATAGAAGGGGCGGTTATAATCCAACATTTGACTTGCAGCTGTTGGTTGTTGGTCGTAATATCTACATGCTTTCTACATAGCCTTAGACGGACCCTGAAGACTCTCACTTCATAGGAATTGTTCGGATCCACTCTCCATGTTCTACAGACGATCATATCTTAGGGCTGTCATGCAGTGATTTTTTATTTTTATTTTATGGCGTCCTTATCCGGGAGATTTCCCCCGAGATTACTGGTGTAATTATGTCATTTTTTTTCTTATAATTTCCATCCGCTGTAAATTGCTTATAGTGTAATGCATTAATGGGTTATGGATACATTGTATATTCTGATTATCAGCCAATCTGTTCCAATTAAGCAATGAATGATGCAACTCATTAATGGAACTTGGCATATTAACATATCAGATCTGCATAAACATGTTAGTTCAATTATATTTATTGGAGCCCTTTCATTGCAAAAGTGTCAGGAGTACTAGATATTGACCTACTGTAGAGCAGGCCCTGTCTAGCAACATTCAGCAGCATAGTTGCCGACAGGGACTATCCTTAATTTTCATAGACAGTCCTTAGGTAAGCCATGTCCAAAAGTGGGTCACAAAAGTGGGGGAATTCCTGCTGTAGGATTTACATGTACCGAATTTTATTAACGACCATGTTGGTAGGTATGAAAGAGCACCTGTCAGCAGGATCAATCCTATTAAAATCAGGTATACTACCTGTCCTGGTAGTGTTGATCCTGTTGACTAAAATAATACCTGTCTTGTAAAAATTGGTTGCAGCATTCCTGAAAATAAATAAAAATAAGGGATTCAGTGCACCGGAAAGGAGTGGAGGTGCACCAACGAGCTAGGCCTTGCCCCCTGAAGCACTCACTTGAATAAAGAATTAAAGTCTCTTTTCTCGGGAACGCTGCAACTGACAGGTCTCATTTTAATCTACAAGATCAACCCCATTAGGCAGGGTGCATTGGTTGATGGGGCTGATCCTGCTGACAGGTGCTCTTTAATGGAGACCGGAGGTGAGGCATTTGCAAAAATGACTCGTCAAGTATATAAGAATTTAAGTGCTCCTGGATTCGCACTTCTGAATTCAGTTCTGACACTTTTATACTGGTGACAGGAGGCATGATTGCTACCATCATTGGAGCTTTAACCACTTCAGCCCCGCTAGGTGAAACCCCCTTCATGACCAGGCCACTTTTTACACTTCGGCACTACACTACTTTCACCGTTTATCGCTCGGTCATGCAACTTACCACCCAAATGAATTTTACCTCCTTTTCTTCTCACTAATGGAGCTTTCATTTGGTGGTATTTTATTGCTGCTGACATTTTTACTTTTTTTGTTATTAATCAAAATGTAACGATTTTTTTGCAAAAAAATGACATTTTTCACTTTCAGCTGTGAAATTTTGCAAAAAAAACGACATCCATATATAAATTTTTCGCTAAATTTATAGTTCTACATGTCTTTGATAAAAAAAAAATGTTTGGGCAAAAAAAAAATGGTTTGGGTAAAAGTTATAGCATTTACAAACTATGGTACAAAAATGTGAATTTCCGCTTTTTGAAACGGCTCTGATTTTCTGAGCACCTGTCATGTTTCCTGAGGTTCTACAATGCCCAAACAGTAGAAAAACCCCACAAATGACCCCATTTCGGAAAGTAGACACCCTAGGGTATTCGCTGATGGGCATAGTGAGTTCATAGAACTTTTTATTTTTTGTCACAAGTTAGCGGAAAATGATGATGATTTTTTTTTTTTTTTTTTCTTACAAAGTCTCATATTCCACTAACTTGCGACAAAAAATAAAAAATTCTAGGAACTCACCATGCCCCTCACAGAATACCTTGGGGTGTCTTCTTTCCAAAATGGGGTCACTTGTGGCGTAGTTATACTGCCCTGGCAATTTAGGGGCCCAAATGTGTGAGAAGAACTTTGCAATCAAAATGTGTAAGAAATGACCGGTGAAATCCGAAAGGTGCACTTTGGAATATGCGCCCCTTTGCCCACCTTGGCAGCAAAAAAGTGTCACACATGTGGTATCGCCGTACTCAGGAGAAGTTGGGGAATGTGTTTTGGGGTGTCATTTTACATATACCCATGCTGGGTGAGAGAAATATCTTGGCAAAAGACAACTTTTCCCATTTTTTTATACAAAGTTGGCATTTGACCAAGATATTTTTCTCACCCAGCATGGGTATATGTAAAATGACACCCCAAAACACATTGCCCAACTTCTCCTGAGTACGGCGATACCAGATGTGTCACACTTTTTTGCTGCCAAGGTGGGCAAAGGGGCACATATTCCAAAGTGCACCTTTCGGATTTTGCAGGGCATTTTTTACACATTTTGATTGCAAAGTTCTTCTCACACATTTGGGCCCCTAAATTGGCAGGGCAGTATAACTACGCCACAAGTGACCCCATTTTGGAAAGAAGACACCCCAAGGTATTCTGTGAGGGGCATGGTGAGTTCCTAGAATTTTTTATTTTTTGTCACAAGTTAGCGGAAAATGATGATTTTTTATTTTTTCTCTTTTTTCCTTACAAAGTCTCATATTCCACTAACTTGCGACAAAAAATAAAAAATTCTAGGAACTCGCCATGCCCCTCACGGAATACCATGGGGTGTCTTCTTTCCAAAATGGGGTCACTTGTGGCGTAGTTATACTGCCCTGGCAATTTAGGGGCCCAAATGTGTGAGAAGTACTTTGCAATCAAAATCTGTAAAAAATGACCGGTGAAATCCGAAAGGTGCACTTTGGAATATGTGCCCCTTTGCCCACCTTGGCATCAAAAAAGTGTCACACATCTGGTATCGCCGTACTCAGGAGAAGTTGGGGAATGTGTTTTGGGCTGTCATTTTACATATACCCATGCTGGGTGAGAGAAATATCTTGGCAAAAGACAACTTTTCCAATTTTTTTATACAAAGTTGGCATTTGACCAAGATATTTTTCTCACCCAGCATGGGTATATGTAAAATGACACCCCAAAACACATTGCCCAACTTCTCCTGAGTACGGCGATACCAGATGTGTCACACTTTTTTGCTGCCAAGGTGGGCAAAGGGGCACATATTCCAAAGTGCACCTTTCGGATTTTGCAGGGCATTTTTTACACATTTTGATTGCAAAGTTCTTCTCACACATTTGGGCCCCTAAATTGCCAGGGCAGTATAACTACGCCACAAGTGACCCCATTTTGGAAAGAAGACACCCCAAGGTATTCCGTGAGGGGCATGGCGAGTTCCTAGAATTTTTTATTTTTTGTCGCAAGTTAGTGGAATATGAGACTTTGTAAGGAAAAAAGAAAAAAAAAAGAAAAATCATCATTTTCCGCTAAATTGTGACAAAAAATAAAAAATTTTAGGAACTCGCCGTGCCCCCCACGGAATACCTTGGGGTGTCTTCTTTCCAAAATGGGGTCACTTGTGGCGTAGTTATACTGCCCTGGCAATTTAGGGGCCCAAATGTGTAAGAAGTACCTTGAAATCAAAATGTGTAAAAAATGGCCTGCGAAATCTGAAAGGTGCCCCTTTGCCCACCTTGGCTGCAAAAAAGTGTCACACATCTGGTATCGCCGTACTCAGGAGAAGTTGGGCAATGTGTTTTGGGGGGTCATTTTACATATACCCATGCTGGGTGAGAGAAATATCTTGGCAAAAGACAACTTTTCCCATTTTTTTTATACAAAGTTGGCATTTGACCAAGATATTTCTCTCACCCAGCATGGGTATATGTAAAATGACACCCCAAAACACATTGCCCAACTTCTCCTGAGTACGGCGATACCACATGTGTGACACTTTTTTGCAGCCTAGATGCGCAAAGGGGCCCAAATTCCTTTTAGGAGGGCATTTTTAGACATTTGGATCCCAGACTTCTTCTCACACTTTCGGGCCTCTAAAAAGCCAGGGCAGTATAAATACCCCACATGTGACCCCACTTTGGAAAGAAGACACCCCGAGGTATTCAATGAGGGGCCTGGCGAGTTCCTAGAATTTTTTTTTTTTTTGCATAAGTTAGCGGATATTGTTTTTTTTTGTTTTTTTTCTCACAAAGTCTCACTTTCCGCTAACTTAGGACAAAAATTTCAATCTTTCATGGACTCAATATGCCCCTCACGGAATACCTTGGGGTGTCTTCTTTCCGAAATGGGGTCACATGTGGGGTATTTATACTGCCCTGGCTTTTTAGGGGCCCTAAAGCGTGAGAAGTCTGGAATATAAATGTCTAAAAATGTTTACGCATTTGGATTCCGTGAGGGGTATGGTGCGTCCATGTGAGATTTTATTTTTTGACACAAGTTAGTGGAATATGAGACTTTGTAAGAAAAAACGAAAACAAAAACAAACAAAAAATTTCCGCTAACTTGTGCCAAAAAAAATGGCTGAATGGAGCCTTACCAGGGGGGGAGTGATCAATGACAGGGGGGTGATCACCCATATAGACTCCCTGATCACCCCCCTGTCATTGATCACCCCCCCTGTCACTGATCACCCCCCCTGTAAGGCTCCATTCAGACATCCGCATGATTTTTTACGGATCCATGGATACATGGATCGGATCCACAAAACGCATGCGGACGTCTGAATGGAGCCTTACAGGGGGGTTATCAATGACAGGGGGTGATCAGGGTAATCAGGGTGATCACCCCCCTGTCACTGATCACCCCCCTGTAAGGCTCCATTCAGACATCCGCATGATTTTTTACGGATCCATGGATACATGGATCGGATCCACAGAACGCATGCGGACGTCTGAATGGAGCCTTACAGGGGGGTTATCAATGACAGGGGGTGATCAGGGTAATCAGGGTGATCACCCCCCTGTCACTGATCACCCCCCCTGTAAGGCTCCATTCAGACATCCGCATGATTTTTTACGGATCCATGGATACATGGATCGGATCCACAAAACGCATGCGGACGTCTGAATGGAGCCTTACAGGGGGGTTATCAATGACAGGGGGTGATCAGGGTAATCAGGGTGATCACCCCCCTGTCACTGATCACCCCCCTGTAAGGCTCCATTCAGACATCCGCATGATTTTTTACGGATCCATGGATACATGGAGCGGATCCACAGAACGCATGCGGACGTCTGAATGGAGCCTTACAGGGGGGTTATCAATGACAGGGGGTGATCAGGGTAATCAGGGTGATCACCCCCCTGTCACTGATCACCCCCCCTGTAAGGCTCCATTCAGACGTCCGCATGATTTTTTACGGATCCATGGATACATGTATCGGATCCACAGAACGCATGCGGACGTCTGAATGGAGCCTTACAGGGGGGTTATCAATGACAGGGGGTGATCAGGGTAATCAGGGTGATCACCCCCCTGTCACTGATCACCCCCCCTGTAAGGCTCCATTCAGACGTCCGCATGATTTTTACGGATCCATGGATACATGGATCGTATCCGTAAAAATCATGCGGACGTCTGAATGGAGCCTGACAGGGGGGTGATCAATGACAGGGGGTGATCAGGGAGTGTATATGGGTGATCACCCCCCTGTAAGGCTCCATTCAGACGTCCGCATGATTTTTACGGATCCATGGATACATGGATCGGATACGTAAAAATCATGCGGACGTCTGAATGGAGCCTGACAGGGCGGTGATCAATGACAGGGGGTGATCAGGGAGTGTATATGGGTGATCACCCGCCTGTCATTGATCACCCCCCTGTAAGGCTCCATTCAGACGTCCGCATGATTTTTACGGATCCATGGATACATGGATCGGATCCGTAAAAATCATGCGGACGTCTGAACGGAGCCTGACAGGGGGGTGATCAATGACAGGGCGGTGATCAATGACAGGGGGGTGATCAGGGAGTTTATATGGGGTGATCAGGGGTTTATAAGGGGTTAATAAGTGACGGGGGGGGGGGTGTAGTGTGGTGTTTGGTGGGACTGTACTGACCTACCTGAGTCCTCTGGTGGTCGATCCTAACAAAAGGGACCACCAGAGGACCAGGTAGGAGGTATATTAGACGCTGTTATGAAAACAGCGTCTAATATACCTGTTAGGGGTTAAAAAATTCGGATCTCCAGCTTGCCAGCGAGCGATCGCCGCTGGCAGGCTGGAGATCCACTCGCTTACCTTCTGTTCCTGTGAGCGCGCGCGCCTGTGTGCGCGCGTTCACAGGAAATCTCGCGTCTCGCGAGATGACGCGCCGATGCGTCCAGGAGGAATAAATCAACCACCTCCCGGACGCATCGGCGCGTTAGGCGGTCGGGAGGTGGTTAAAGAGAACCTGTCACCAGTTTTATGGTGTCCTAACTAAGGGCAACATAAATAAGTGACTGATTCTCTTAGCAAAATGCTGGGTCACTTTCTTTAATTGACCCAGTCAATCTGCCAACATCTTGTATTGAAAAGCTCCAGCTCATAATGATGAGTCATGAATATTCATGAGCTCCTGACTCTCCCCGCCTACCTGCTGCTGATTGACAGTTATTTTCCATATGAATCAGCAGCAGGTGGGCAGGGGAGTGGCTATAGCTCTGAATAAAAAAAAACGCTGGACTCACATCACGCTGGACTCAAATCAGCTGAGGTAACCATCTGTCACACCAGTAAGTTAATACATCTAAGGCACTTTTTAGTAGTTAATGATTGTATATAATTAGTTAGATTATAATCAAATATCCACATGACAGGTTCTCTTTAAGTCTCATTCAGACATCTGTGTCCGTGCTCAAATCCGTGAGAAGGTGGTCAGTGATGCCTCCGTGAAGGATCCGTGTTTGATCCGTGTGTCTGTTTTTTGCTGTCCGGGTGTCATCCATGTTTCACTGACCCTGTACAACAGAAAAATAATTTTCAAAGTATCTCTTGCTAATGATCCGTGAAACACAGGTGGCATCCGTGGCTTTCACTGACCCATAGACTATAATGGGTGTGATGGACAAAATAGAGCATGCATCCATGCTAAAACGACGGACCCACGGTCCGTGCTAAAACAGGGATGTGTGAATACACACATTAAAATGAATAGGGACGTGTGCTGTCCGTGGAGAACACGTACGTGGAACAGTGATGTGTGAATAAGGCCTTAATGCAACATTTAGCAAGTCAACATTGCCACATTTGATCTAGCAAAACTGGGATTTTTAACCGCGGATCTTCTCTAGCTCCCAGCATTTAGTTGCTGCATTTAGTGCATCCAGGGGATGCATGGAGGAGCAGTGTCTACCAGGTCTGTCCCATAGATGGGGAGTGCCTAACAGAGGATCTACCTTGGACATATGAACAGGATTGTCTTGGTAAAAACAACCCCTTTACAAAGGAATGGTCTTTATCTGGAATGGAAACCTGGCTGTTCTCCGGGTATAGGAAGAGTTGACATGAATTCCAAGGCATAGTGCCGAACTATGAGCCGAAGTCCTTATTACTTATGATTGGCAACCGATCAGTCATCAGTTGGAACAGAAGTATTATTTTACTTTACCAAGTAAAGAATCCGTTTGTATTCCTTTGTAGGACATATGTAGATGACTTTTCCCCTTTAAGTTTCTTTTTTAACTTAGTTTGCCTAGCAAACCCTTGACTTCCTTCCCAGGTGACAACCATTTCATTACAGTTGTACTGTGGTTACTCCCGTGGTCGAAGGAAATCTTATCTGCTATACAATACAGTGCCTCTCCCAGCTGCTCAGACTTGTCTTAGGACTTCTTGTTTAGGCAATTCAAACACTTCAGAGTAAGAACACGCAAGGACTGACCTGGAGTAAGAAGAAAGAAGGACATTGTCTTTAAAAGAGGTTTACTGGGCGCAGAATATTTACGACATATCCTCAAGATAGGTCATCTATATCTGATTGGTGGGGATCCGAATCCCGGCACTCCTGCAGATCCAATTTGAAGAGCTTGCTGCTCTCTGGTGCGCGCTGCAGCCTCCTCCTCCTAGGCCAGTGACATCACATTCATTGGTCACATGGCCTATATACGCAATTCCAGCTCAAGTGAATGAACTTGGGCTGCAATACCAGGCACAGCCACTATCCAATGTACAGCGCTGTGCTTGGTATGTACACTTGGTGTGAGAAAGCCACAGGCCTTACCTCCGTGCCGTGGTCTCTTCTTATTAAAAAGTATTTTTTTTTTTATTATAGCTTTTTCCTTCCTAAATATAAAAACTGACACAAAAATGTATTATTGTAATTAGTTCCCTATTTTGTGACGATCGTTTTCATATGTAACATGTATAGGTTTGAGTGAATAGGAAAAACTATGGCGACGGTTTCCGTTAGAGACCAAATTTCTTATTTTTTATTTATTTAAACTTATATTTAAATTTATTTTTTCCACATAATATGTCCCCCAAGAGGTCATTAAAAGACCTTTTATAATTCATACTGTTTCCACTGTAACTGGGGCTGCCACAGGAGCCCCCTTTATAGGGGAAAACACCCCCCTGTGGGGGCATTACACACAGGCACAGCTGATTAGGGTCTGCTTAGACCCTGCAGCTCTGCTCTTGTCCTGAGACACTCGGCGGTCACATGACCAGCAGGACCAATAGAGGAAGCAGCTTGGCTGCTTCCTGCTCTCGCTACCTGCGCTGGTGCAGCATTCTCCTGCCAGCACTAGAGAAGGCAAGAGTGGTTATAAACCTGCCCCTGTCTTCTTCTTCTCAGGGTCCATGCTGTGTCTGACAGCCGGGACCCGACCTGCTCCTGCTAGACTGCAGGAGCTTTAATGCCAGTGCTGAACAGCGCCAGGATTAAAGGGCTGCCTGTCCGTTTATATACGTGCTATGGGTATCTGCAGATAGGATGTACATAGTCAATGGGCAGTCGGGAATGGGTTGAAGGAGTTTTTATGAGGTCCAACCCCACTGATCTCTAGAAAGCAGCCATGTTTTTCTAATCCAGTACAACCCCTTTAAGTCCACAATGTCGTCCTAGTTAATAGCCATTCATTAGGTGGTTCATAACGACTTGTATAAATGTGTTTGGACAGTATAGTAAAACCCAATGCATCAGACGGGTCTCATGGATAAAGTTAATTGCGGTAAAGATTTTGTCATTTTAATTTTTTTTCCCCCCAGAACATATACGCCTCTTCCTTCAGTTTAGAGTTTCAGACAACTGTGCTTTTGGATTTACGGCTCCTGCAACCCAATATTTCATTTTAATACGACATTAGAGAAACATTCGGCTCATTTTTACTCTCTTGCCAAGCGCTGATATTAATTCCAGTTTTTCACGCATTTGTGTGATTAGTTGACAATGCATCCATGGAAATGGCAACCGCGTTACTCCAATGGCCAATACCGCTTTTCCCTGATTGCCCATTGTGAGCACTCAATCACCTCAAGAATATCCTGGTCTGCTAATTATTCACAAACCGGCCAAAAAGTTATATTCCGTCGTCGAACGCCTAGCGCAATATCAGCCTAGAATTGATAGCACGGTAATCGAACGCAAAAGCCCATCCTTCAACGACTTGGCACCAGCGATCAGATTAATAGATTTTAAGTAATTTCTCTGTTATGGTTCCATTGTCTGCTGATTTATCCACTGTCATTAATTAGAAACAACGTTGCCATGGTTACAGTTAATTGCGTGTTATGAACAGCTTGAGACGTTAACCAATTGCAATCAGCAAATTAGATTTAGAAATTCTCCCGGAATGGGAAACATGTCAAAGGCGGAAGATAGATGTCTTGGCTTTGTGTGCCGGCATACTTATGTTGTTTCGCCGGGGTTATTGATGTTCCAATAATCAGATATACGACTATAACTTACGCTTTATGATGGGCTATATCAATATTGCTTGACACTTGGTATCATTGGATCGCCAAGAAAAAAAATATTCATTAGTTTTGTTAATTATATTAATGAATCATTTTCTTACTTCGGTGTTGACTTTTTTTTTTTGGGAGTTTATGAATGGGCAGTCAATTTTTAGATGCTCTGATTAAAGTTTAAAGGGGTACGAGTCCCCCAAAATGGCCACCAGCCTTTTGTGCTAATGTACACAAGGTTGGAGTAGCCCATTCGAAGATAGGAGGATCATCTGATGATGTTATAATAAAACCAAGCCAAACATACACAATGGTAGATCAGGTTCTGTAATTTTTGGGAGTTGTGTCCAATAAGCCAGGGCTAGATCATAGAGAGGTGAAGGGGCAGCAGTACAGGTGCTAGCACTGTCCATGGCGGCCACATCCCAGTAGTGGCCAAATCTTTCCAGACAAGACATAGCAGTTTGAAAAGTTTTTACTTGTACCTATAATGATATAAAAAAAAAATTGTATGTGCCAAAAGAGCTGATTATTCAACTTGCTTGGTTCTCCTTGTGTGGAGGTCCATCTGCCTGCACCGCCAATTGGTAATTGGCTACCATAGTCAGGTGTTGTGGACAAGGTGAGGAATGAGGAAAGAGGCAACGGACAGGGCACACTGGTTGCAGAGGAGCATAGAGCAATCGGTTAGATACACATGTGACATACCTTTCCTCTTGGCAGAATGTATCTTGAGATATGTGACGCAAGATGACCAGCTTTAAAGGGCATCTGTCAGCAGTTTTGTACCTATGACACTGGCTGACCTGTTACATGTGCACTTGTAAGCTGAAGGCATCTGTGTTGGTCCCATTGTCATATGTGTCCGCATTGCTGAGAAAAAATGATGTTTTATTATATGCAAATGAGCCTCTAGGAGCAATGGGGGAGTTGCCGTTACACCTAGAGGCTCCGCTCTCTCATGTTTACACTGCCTAGCCCTGTCAAAGTGCAGAGGTTGCAACAGCTGCAGAGAGAACTAATCCTCTAGATGTAACGGCCCAGTTGCTCAAATCAAAGCCCAAAGGTATTCACTTAAGTCTTGCGCGTCTTCGGACTTTACGAATTTTGCATCTGCGCAGCACATACTTTTAATGCTGTATGAAGAAAGGTCTCCGGACAGCAATAAAACAAAGTTTTTGAACAAATCAACTTCGGATCTACGATCCGAAGCTCGATTTGCTCAACCTAATGATGACCTATCCTGAGGATAGGTCATCATTATCCATTCCTGGACAACCCCTTTAACCAAATTCAAGGTAAGCTAAGGATGGCCATGTCTGTAAATATTGTATAACCTCTTTGAAATGATCACCATAAATTGCATTGCAAAGTGTTCTTCTACGAGTGAGGTCTTCTAAAAAAAGATGGTCAGCATGCATAATAAAAATCTGTCAGGGGAAATCTCTTCCGGATAAGGGGTCTTCCCAAAGAAGGTGGTCTTTGGATCTTTTACTTGTATTTTTATTTATTTTTAAACTTTTTTTTTTTGCATTTTTAGATGTTGTTCCTCAGGAAAATCCTGTTAGCCACACATGTCACCTATTTACATCAAATGTTCTGCCCATAGGGTTTTGTCTCCTTTCATCTGGTCCCAAAATATGCAGCATATACAGTCATGTGAAAAAATTAGGACACCCTTTAAAAGTATGTGGTTTTTTGTAACATTTTTAATAAAAGGTTATTTCATCTCCGTTTCAACAATACAGAGAGATTAAAGTAATCCGACTAAACAAAGAAAACTGAAGAAAAGTCTTTTCAAGATCTTCTGTAAATGTCATTCTACAAAAATGCCTATTCTAACTGAGGAAAAAGATAGGACACCCTTGCCCCTAATAGCGAGTGTTACCTCCTTTGGCTGAAATAACTGCAGTGAGACGGTTCTTGTAGCCATCTACCAGTCTTCGACATCGGTCTGAGGAAATTTTACCCCACTCCTCAATGCAGAACTTTTTCAGCTGTGAGATGTTTGAGGGGTTTCTTGCACGTACAGCCCTTTTCAAGTCACCCCACAGCATCTCAATGGGATTCAAATCTGGACTTTGACTTGGCCATTCCAGGACTCTCCATTTCTTCTTTTTCAGCCAATCTTTGGTTGATTTACTAGTATGTTTTGGGTCATTGTCATGTTGCATGGTCCAGTTCCGCTTCAGCTTTAATTTTCTAACTGATGGTCTCACATGTTCTTCAAGCACCTTCTGATACACAGTAGAATTCATCGTGGATTCTATGATGGTGAGCTGACCAGGTCCTGCTGCAGCAAAGCAGCCCCAAACCATGACACTTCCACCTCCATGCTTCACAGTTGGTATGAGGTTCTTTTCTTGGAATGCTGTGTTTGGTTTACGCCAAACATGTCCTCTGCTGTTGTGTCCAAATAATTCAATTTTGGACTCATCTGTCCAAAGAACATTATTCCAGAAGTCCTGGTCTTTGTCAACTTTATCACTGGCAAATGTCAGTCTGGCCTCGATGTTTCTCTTGGAAAGCAAAGGTTTCCTCCTTGCACACCTCCCATGCAAGTTAAACTTGTACAGTCTCTTTCTGATTGTAGAGGCATGTACTTCTACATCAACAGTAGCCAGAGCCTGCTGTAGTTCTCGAGATGACACTTTAGGGTTTTTGGAGACCTCTTTAAGCATCTTGCGGTCTGCTCTTGGGGTGAACTTGCTGGGGCGACCAGTCCTGGGCATGTTGGCAGTTGTTTTGAAAGCCCTCCACTTGTAGACTATCTTCCGGACAGTGGAATGGCTGATTTCAAAATCTTTTGAGATCTTTTTAAATCCCTTCCCAGACTCATAGGCTGCTAACAATCTTTTTTCTGAAGTCCTCTGACAGCTCTTTTGCTCTCACCATGGTGCTCACTCTCACTTCAACAGTCAGGAGCACACCAAACTAAATGTCTGAGGTTTAAATAGGGCAAGCCTCATTCAACATGCAGAGTAACGATCTACTAATTATGTGCACCTGGTGTGATATACCTGTGTGAGATCTGAGCCAATTTAAGAGGGAATACATGTGAGGGTGTCCTATCTTTTTCCTCAGTTAGAATAGGCATTTTTGTAGAATGACATTTACAGAAGATCTTGAAAAGACTTTTCTTCAGTTTTCTTTGTTTAGTTGGATTACTTTAATCTCTCTGTATTGTTGAAACGGAGATGAAATAACCTTTTATTAAAAATGTTACAAAAAACCACATGCTTTCAAAGGGTGTCCTAATTTTTTCACATGACTGTATAGATCTAGCCGAGGTTACCATTTGGCACCACTTGTTGGGGAATCAGTGTGTTCTTGAAAGTTGATATAAATCTGTCTAGGTCAGGTGTTATTACACTAGGACGTCGAAAAGTAGCTCCAACAAAAGAGTCCACTGTGTAATCATAGGAAAACTATACAGCATAGGAATACTACTCAGTAGTGTCCTCCATCCAGACCTTCCAGGCCACCAAGTCAGATACCAAATCTGAATTGCTACACAAAGAGGCATTGGATCCTGTGAAGAGTCTCTTGGGCATGAAGAATCTATATCCGTCTAGCAGTCCCTATGGAGAACCCAGTACTTCACTGGCTCTCCTAAAAAAGCCTTTGTCCTTCTCGATTTAGAGCAGGGCAGTGTAGAACTGCTCCGATGCTCATATTAGGGGGGCTGCCTGTGTGAAAATGTGGGTTGTTACTACCTATGTTTTGGGAATGCCCAATTATTACAGGTTTCTGGAAAGAAAATGACCTTATAATCCACTCTTCACTTAACATCAATCCATTTACACTGACAAATTTTTTGTTAAGACTTGACATTGGACTGTTCTCTGTCATATTTCAACAGCCTCTATCCAATGTATAAGGCAAAATTGGAAATCCTCATCAACTTCTCACATGTCTCAAATAATAAGGAAGGTAAATGTCAATTGTAGCTTTGAAAAAAGAATTGACAGAAGCAACAATACACTTAATAAATACACCAAAAATTGGACACCGTGGTCTACACCAGAGGTGGACAAACGTTTTGACTGGTGGGCCACGATGGGTTTATATATTAGACCCGGGGGCCGGACCAAGAGTAGATGGATTTGGCGTTTTTGTGAATTAATATAAATTAAATTTAAATTTCGTAACATTAAAGGTTTAGTTTAATTCAAGGTAGAAAAGCATAACAATAGTAATTGTAGAAAACTTTTATGCAATGTATTTCTTTCATAACATAGTATGTATAACTCACCTTCAATTTTAGTGGGAACAGTGTTGTTGGTCTCCCTTTTTTGCTAAGGCATAAAAGTCTGGAGTTTGCTTTGTTGTTGCAATTCACAGAATAGATAATGATAATGTGCCAGTATATAGGGCCCCCATAGTGTTTCCCCTCTTATCCATAGTGCCCCCCATGCTGTGCCAGTATATAGGGCCCCCATAGTGCTTCCCCTCTTCTCCATAGTGCCCCCCATGTTGTGCCAGTATATAGGGCCCCCATAGTGCTTCCCCTCTTCTCCATAGTGCCCCCCCATGCTGTGCCAGTGTATAGGGCCCCCATAGTGCTTCCCCTTTTCCTACTGTGGCCCCATTTGACTTCCCCCTCTTCTCCATAGTGCCTCCCCATATTTTGGCAGTATATAGGGCCCCCATAGTGCTTCCCCTCTTCTCCATAGTGGCCCCCATAGTGCTTCCCCTCTTCTCCATAGTACCAATCCATATTGTGCCAGTATATAGGGCCCCACCCCCCTTGTTGCCACAGTATACTATAAATAATAAAAAAAATAAACACATACCTTATGCTGCTGTCAGTGATGCGATGCAGGCCTCTTTCGGCATACGTCCCGCTCTGTACGGCTCAGGCGGCGCAATGACGTCATCGCACCGCCTGCACCGGCCTCTGATAAGCTACAGACACTAGGCCTGTAGCCTATCAGAGGAACGGGCAAGGGAGACGCCTCTCCCCTCCTTCTCCGCACCATTCATCTGTATCGCTGTCCTGAGAACGGCGATACAGATGGATATGGAAGCGCTCATCTCCACTCCTGCTGCTTCCAGACAGCTCTGCGGGCCGGATAAAAAGGTCCATTTAATCATCAGACGGCTAAATTAGGTTGTGATGTACATTTTTCCCTTTGCATGAGACCTAAATAGGTTTTCTGAGTTCTCTCTAGTTATCTATCTTTTTTTGATTATTTTATCTCTATCCTCATCTACCAGTTAATTTCTTCTTCTACACTTTACATACAGTACACAAAACCTTTTTGGCCACACAAAGCAAGCACTCAATAGAAGGTTGCTTCATTGAAGCACAATAAAGAATAGGATGATGACTTACATAAAATAAGGAATGTTATCTGAATAATTGTATTATATAGGAACTTATATTCTACTTTGATTACCTGATTATAATGGTATTCTGCTTGACACTGTAACAAATCAAACTGTAATGTACTTTCTTAACAGTTTGAAATGAAAAACTCAATAAAAACTATTGAAACAGAAAATGTGGGCTGCCTGTGTGAAAAGTAGCGGCACAATATAGAGAATAAATGCTACAGAATTGTTATCACATGGGGAATGCAAGTAGTTACTAAAGAAGATAAGGTGACAAGAAGAGAATACCCCTTTAATTCATATTCAGTGAATCAAGCCAATATTCTTTCTTAAGGGAGGAGAAATTTTGGATACGTTTACAGTCTATAAAAGAAGAGAAGTACCGCATTAGCCAGCAATTTCAAGGTACGCCTTCAACCATTCCTGACAATATGTTCTACCATGATGACAAATTCTGACACCAAGGATGCTTACACTCGGGGATGAGCAGCATGGGCAATAAAAGATAAAAGAGAAGTAAATATCCCAAGATCTGCTTGTCTGCAGGGAAAGGACACCCAACAGAACAAAATGGCACAATGGATAAAAACCAATACTACAACAAAGATGTTGTTTGAGAAAAGAGAAGAATCACTGACACAAGTGGCTTCTCTGTATAGAGGAAGGATGGCCCCCCAGGACCTCAGTCCGATGCTGCTTGTGATAAGGTAGTTTAAGGCATGGCTCTACCAAGGTAAACTGTAACTAGCAAAGCAGATAGTATTAAAATAGTGGTGCCCTACCCAACAAGAGGAAATTTAACCCACTGAGTAGTGCTCAACCCAATAAGTGGTCCTCAAGTCAACAAGTGGCGCTTAACCCAACGAGTAGTGCTCATCCTAAGGAGCAGTGCTCAACCCTGTGAGTGATGCTCATTCTAACGAGTGGAGCTCAATCTAAATAGGGGTCCTGAAATATACAAGTGGCACTTAAACCAATGAGGGGTACTCATCTCAACAAGTTAAACTCAACTCAATAAGTGCTGCTCTACCCAACGAGTAGTGCTTAACCCAATGAATGGAGCTCAACTCAACAATTGGTGCTCAGCCTAAATAAGGCTCTTCTTTACTCTATCGAAGGACCACACATCATCACATGTAACACAGCTACAGGTTTGTTCAAAGGGAAGAAAAGGATCCAAATATGGATATGGAGGAGACACAGATCACAGGCATACAGTACAGACCAAAAGTTTGGACACACCTTCTCATTCAAAGAGTTTTCTTTATTTTCATGACTATGAAAATTGTAGATTCACACTGAAGGCATCAAAACTATTAATTAACACATGTGGAATTATATACATAACAAATAAGTGTGAAACAACTGAAAATATGTCATATTCTAGGTTCTTCAAAGTAGCCACCTTTTGCTTTGATTACTGCTTTGCACACTCTTGGCATTCTCTTGATGAGCTTCAAGAGGTAGTCACCTGAAATGGTCTTCCAACAGTCTTGAAGGAGTTCCCAGAGATGCTTAGCACTTGTTGGCCCTTTTGCCTTCACTCTGCGGTCCAGCTCACCCCAAACCATCTCGATTGGGTTCAGGTCCGGTGACTGTGGAGGCCAGGTCATCTGGCGCAGCACCCCATCACTCTCCTTCATGGTCAAATAGCCCTTACACAGCCTGGAGGTGTGTTTGGGGTCATTGTCCTGTTGAAAAATAAATGATGGTCCAACTAAACGCAAACCGGATGGAATAGCATGCCGCTGCAAGATGCTGTGGTAGCCATGCTGGTTCAGTATGCCTTCAATTTTGAATAAATCCCCAACAGTGTCACCAGCAAAGCACCCCCACACCATCACACCTCCTCCTCCATGCTTCACGGTGGGAACCAGGCATGTAGAGTCCATCCGTTAACCTTTTCTGCGTCGCACAAAGACACGGTGGTTGGAACCAAAGATCTCAAATTTGGACTCATCAGACCAAAGCACAGATTTCCACTGGTCTAATGTCCATTCCTTGTGTTCTTAGCCCAAACAAGTCTCTTCTGCTTGTTGCCTGTCCTTAGCAGTGGTTTCCTAGCAGATATTCTACCATGAAGGCCTGATTCAAACAGTCTCCTCTTAACAGTTGTTTTAGAGATGTGTCTGCTGCTAGAACTCTGTGTGGCATTGACCTGGTCTCTAATCTGAGCTGCTGGTAACCTGCGATTTCTGAGGCTGGTGACTCGGATGAACTTATCCTCCGCAGCAGAGGTGACTCTTGGTCTTCCTTTCCTGGGGCGGTCCGCATGTGAGTCTGTTTCCTTGTAGCGATTGATGGTTTTTGTGACTGCACTTGGGGACACTTTCAAAGTTTTCCCAATATTTCGGACTGACTGACCTTCATTTCTTAAAGTAATGATGGCCACTCGTTTTTCTTTACTTAGCTGCTTTTTTCTTGCCATAATACAAATTCTAACAGTCTATTCAGTAGGACTATCAGCTGTGTATCCACCTGACTTCCCCACAACGCAACTGATGGTCCCAACCCCATTTATAAGGCAAGAAATCCCACTTATTAAACCTGACAGGGCACACCTGTGAAGTGAAAACCATTTCAGGTGACTACCTCTTGAAGCTCATCAAGAGAATGCTAAGACTGTGCAAAGCAGTATTCAAAGCAAAAGGTGGCTACTTTGAAGAACCTAGAATATGACATATTTTCAGTTGTTTTACACTTTTTTGCTATGTATATAATTCCACATGTGTTAATTCATAGTTTTGATGCCTTCAGTGTGAATCTACAATTTTCATAGTCATGAAAATAAAGAAAACTCTTTGAATGAGAAGGTGTGTCCAAACTTTTGGTCTGTACTGTATATACATACAGTAGGCATTTGAACGATATGAATTTCCCTTTCCCTAGCACACCAGGCATATGAGGGCCACATGGCACCACCCAGTTAGACATTGCTATAGTAAACAGTTCCTAGAATATTCTTCTATTGTTAACTGGAGGAATACTTTTTATTTCTAAATGTATAAACTTTTAGCTAAAAAAACATTGTAACGCTAATTTTTTTTTTTTGTAAACTGGAGAGGGCAGCATAAAAATGCCAGTTGCAACAAAAAAAATCATAATGGCAATAATTGAAAAAAAGTAGTGGAACCCTAAAACATAAGCTTTAATATATATCTCTAAAATGACCCTAAGTGGTCAGATGTAACTAAACAATACACAAAAATACCCTTATTCAGATCAATCAAGGGCCCAGGAGTAGGTGTATGCAAGGAAACAACCATATGAGGAAATTCCTTTCCCTATGATGATCCTGGTTGGTCCTCAGCCTGAAGGCATCACCAAAGGTGGTGATCCTCCGTCCGCGTAGCTGCCCTAGATTGCCCTAATACGCCCTAACAAACCACTAAGTACCCTGTCACCCCGACGCGTTTCCCCCAATCTTTTGGTTCATTAGGGGGTACACATAGAGAGTGCTTAACAGAGCTAATCACTAGCTACACTTATCCCCCCTTCCACCAACAGAAAAAGAGGAGAGAAAAAGTGAAGCCAAGAGGTGGGGCTGGTTGATACAGAAATACATGAAGTAGAATATGATTCAGTATCAAGATGACTGGGTTCATCAGTTTAATGCGCACCAGCAGGCGTCCAGCCCCATCAGAGGTACCAAGATAAAAAGGACACAAAAAATCATAATGGCAATTACGAATTTGCAATACTTTTTAACGTAAAAAACAAAAATTGTCAGGGGAATGATACCCACATTATCCTCTTTGCTTTCTCTCTTGCCAAGTCTTCTAATCCTGAGAAATGCTTACATACATTGCCCGGCCCGAAAAAAAAGTCACCACAAAAAAAAGGTCACACACTGTAATATTTCGTTGGACCGCCTTTATCTTTGATTAAGGCACGCATTCGCTGTGGCATTGTTTTGATAAGCTTCTGCAATGTCACAAGATTTATTTCCAGTGTTGCATTAATTTTTCATCACGACCTTGCATTGATGATGGTAGAGTCTGACCGCTGCGCAAAGCCTTCTCCAGCACATCCCAAAGATTCTCAATGGGGTTAAGGTCTGGACTCTGTGGTGGCCAATCCATGTGTGGAGTTTCTGCAATCTCCTTAGATGTTTTCTCTGCTTGATGCATGCCAATAATTTGACCCTTCTCAAACAGACTAACATCTTTACCACGAGATGTGTCTTTCAACTTGGTTGTTTAAGAAATGAGAAGCAACTCATTGCACCAGTTGGGGTTAAATAACTTTTTGACAGCTGAAAGATAATCTCCCATGCAGTAATTATCCAATAGGAGGCTCAGAACTATTTGCTTAGTTAAATCCAGGTAGCGACTTTTTTTTGGGACAGGCAGTGTAGTTTCATAGTAGTGTTGATCGAGCACCAAAGTGCTCGGGTGCTCGAGTAGGACACTTTGGAATGCTCGGGTGCTCTGTAGAGCACCCGAGCACAATGAAAGTCAATGGGAGAAACCAACCATTAAACCAGGCACCCCCTGCTCTGAGGAGGGGAGGGTGCCGAGTCCCACTGAGGTTTATGCAGAAGATCGCTATACAGTGAGGAAATCCACCAGTGTAAGTCCGCGGCTTAGGAGTCCCTGCTCTGACTCCATATATAGCTATGTCCATATATGGAGTCAGTGCTTGGGGAGACCCCAGTGTATTTAAATCTAATTTAGCCTCTATTTCTAAAAGTTTCTGCCAGGATTTGAACTCGCAACCTTCTACATTACAGGCAAGAACCTTAACCACTCAGCTATAAAGCTGAATGATAAACTGTGTCAGAAAAACCTCAAAGTAGTTTGTCATGTAGTAAATATTCCTATAAAGCAGAAGTATCATTTTATATTTCATTGCAGGTTAACATGTAGCTGTATAGCGTAGTGATTAAGGTTATTGGCTCTAATGTAGAAGGTTGTGAGTTCAAATCCCGGCAGAAACGTTTCAGAATTATAGTATATAGTCCCTTGTTTTATTTTCATGCAAATAATGTTTTCAGTGCACCATGGGCTTTGACCCTCTGTTCAATGCACCTGGCTTTCTCTGCATCATAGCTACTAACTCTAAAATGTCAGAGACTGTCAAACAAGCTAGAGGTGGAGGCCCTGGGCACCAAATGGTGTAGCAAATAGGGCGGCCCTGCCCTCAGTGCACTGAAAACCTTATTTGCATAAAGTAAGAAGCATTTCTCAGGATGAGAGGAGTGGATTTTCACATGAAAGGAATGGTTATGATTTGGGACCCCCATCCTACATGGTGGTTGGTTTACTTTGAAACAGATTTTGAAGGTGACAGACTCCCTTTAAGTACAATATTTTTCAAATATTTAGGTATTTTTTTCAAATATTTTGTATTTTTATAATATTATATTTACAGTGTATTGCAAAAGTATTCACCCCCTTGACTTTTTTCATGTTTTGTTACATTACAGCCTTAAGTTCAATGTTTTGTTAATCTGAATTTTATGTGATGGATCAGAACACAATAGTCTAAGTTGGTGAAGTGAAATGAGAAAAATATATAAATATAACTATTGTTTAGAAATAGAAAACAGAAAATTGGCATGTGCGTATGCATTCACCCGTTTTGTTAGGAAGCCCATAAAAAGCTCTGGTGCAACCAAACACCTTCAGGAGTCACATAATTAGTGAAATTATGTCACCTGTGTGCAATCTAAGTGTCACATGATCTGTCATTACATATGCACACCTTTTTTGAAAGGCCCCAGAGGCTGCAACACCTAAGCAAGAGGCATCACTAACCAAACACTGCCATGAAGACCAAGGAACTCTCCAAACAAGTAAGGGACAATGTTGTTGAGAAGTACAAGTCAGGGTTAGGTTATAAAAAAACATCCAAATCTTTGATGATCCCCAGGAGCACCATCAAATCTATCATAACCAAATGGAAAGAACATGGCACAACAGCAAACCTGCCAAGAGACGGCCTCCCACCAAAACTCACGGACCGGGCAAGGAGGGCATTAATCAGAGAGGCAGCACAGAGACCTAAGGTAACCCTGGAGGAGCTGCAGAGTTCCACAGCAAAGACTGGAGTATCTGTACATAGGACGACAATAAGCTGTACGCTCCATAGAGTTGGGCTTTATGGCAGACTGGCCAGAAGAAAGCCATTACTTTCAGCAAAAAACAAAAAGGCACGTTCTGCGTTTGCGAAAAGGCATGTGGGAGACGCCCAAAATGTATGGAGGAAGGTGCTCAGGTCTGATGAGACAAAAATTTAACTTTTCAGCCATCAAAGAAAAACGCTATGTCTGGCGCAAACCCAACACATCACCCAAAGAACACCAATGCTGGGGGATGTTTTTCAGCAGCCGGGGCTGGAAAACTGGTCAGGGTTGAGGGAAAGATGGATGGTGCTAAATATAGGGATATTCTTGAGCAAAACCTGTACCACTCTGTCCGTGATTTGAGGCTAGGATAGAGGTTCAATGCCCCCAAACACACGGCTAGAGCAATACTTGAGTGGTTTAAGAGAAAACATATGAATGTGTTGGAATGGCCTAGTCAAAGCCCAGATCTCAATCCAATAGAAAATCTGTGGTCAGACTTAAAGATTGCTGTTCACAAGTGCAAACATCCAACCTGAAGGAGCTGGAGCAGTTCTGCAAGGAGGAATGGGCAAAAATCCCAGTGGTAAGATGTAGCAAGCTCATAGAGACTTATTTAAAGAGACTTGGTGCTGTGATTGCCGCAAAAGGTGGATCTACAAAGTTTGTTGTTTGCTTCGTGATAAAAACAAAAAACAAAAACATCTTCAAAGTTGTGGGCATGTTCTATAATTGTAAATTAGGCACTGTATATAACATTGTTTGTGCATTGTTATACCATTATTTATGGGCATTTTTATGATCTTTGTATGTTTTTAGAATATTATTTGTGTGTTTGTTGTTTCTTAAAGATAACTAAACCCCCTCCTTCCATGTATTAGCACTGAAGGGTGGAGAAGGAGTCAAAACAATATGGCACCCCCTGGCAGACATGCAGTATAAGAAGACTTATTTTTTTTTTCCATTTTTTCGTCATTCTTTAGTTTGTTATAACAATTTGTTTTTCATCTCTGTTATTTTTTTAGGTGGACGTGGAGTCACCATTGGACCGATCCTCAGCTCCGCAGCGTCTGACATTTTTTGTGACAATGAGAATGGACCAAACTTTCTCTTCCAGAATAAAGGTGATGGGACATTTGCTGATGTGGCAGCTAGTGCAGGTAATGCATTTTATATCTCTGTAGTTTTCCTTTCTTTATTTCTTTATTTTTTATTATATTATTATTGCATCGTACTACTGATCCTGATTTTACTTGACTGCATGCTTAAGAAAGGAGGTGGTCCCCCGAAACATTGCCTTGGCATGTGGGCACCCTGGACTTTCCTTCAGCATTCTCCATCTGTGTTGTACGTCCAATAGAGGCAGACCACACAGCTGCTATGGGGCCCGTGGTGAAAAGGGGGACCGCAGTGGAGGATAGGCCCAGTCCCCTAATTACACTCATTGCATCCAGCTCTAGTATAGTATCGCAAACATCAGTGGAGAAAGCTAAAGGACCTGTGCTGATGATCCACCACCAGTACAGGGGCTTAATAAGACCGACATTTAAAATGCTGGTCTTAAAATGTTCCCCTATTATGTATTTGATTTTTGATTTTCGGTGACTTTGTATTTTTCATGGGATCATGGGATCTTTTTATCAGATCTTCTATAACTATGAATATATAAAGGCTCACAAATTGTTCCCAAAGTCATAGAGACATATAGAAAGTTTAATAATGTGTGGTGTCCGAGCACTGAGATTCCCACCGATCCCTAGAACGAGGGTAGAAAAGTACCTCCTTATCGCGCTCCCTCTCCTCACAGCCGAGGACGGAATCAAGACTGTCCCATAGACTTCTATGGAGCCCGTCTTGTGTGTGCGCTTCTCTCCCTTCGCTCTAGGGATAGCTGAGGGTCCCAGCACTTGGCAGTTATAATGCATAAAGTATCTATTCGACACATCTTTTTGACAAGGGGAACGGTAATACTGAGCTATTAATTTATTCCTAAATATTAAGGAGGAATAACAGAGGAACGGCACAAATACCAGTTTTGAGAATAGATGCTCCAGAATTGGTATTACATGGGGAATACAAGTATTTTCTGAAGCAGGCATGTCAGGAGAGGTGACAGCTCCTCTGAAAATGCTCTGTTCTGTCGTGTGAAGGATTTCTACGGCTGTTACTTCTGATATCACTTCCACAGTGTGAACATTACAGCCGTCCTTGCTGTTTTGCAGATTCAGCAGTCTGATGTCCCACCACTTTTATCTCTCTGGTACATAATGTTTATTTTACATTTATGAGCCGCTAAGTACTTTCTGTTTGATTTGGCTTTGTGACCGACAGGAAAGTATCCTCATAGTAGCTGCATATTAAAGGGCTACAGTATATACATCCTTTGTGCCTGCTGCTTGCATTTCTACTGTAACTCCCATTGTGCCTGAACCGTGTGCTCCTGACTGTGTCCCATTGAGGTCCCGAAAATCTCCAGGACACATGTGATGCGGACATCAGTTGTCCTGCACGGCCAATCCCTACTGCTCCAGCTAAAGTATGGAAAGACCCTATGGTGACCCAGCAAAACCTTTTGGACACTTTTTGCCTGGGAAGACACCCGAGGCCCCACAGATACGAGAAGAAAAGCAGGTCTTCTTGGTGGTCTTCCAGCATATCGGTAATAGCTATGGCCAAACTCTCAAAGCCTATTCCACATCCTCCAAAGAGAGGGCAACTCTGCCAGTAACAGTAACTCTGCCGGGCAGGCTTGAGGCCGCTGCTACAAATTCTACCATTCTGTTGCCTTCAAGAAAAGTCTACTCCGTGCCGTATCTGGGAACTGTGCCTACTGCTGGCATTTCTAACATAACTCCCATCATCTATTCAGTAAAGAGAGACTGTATTTACTATAACCAAACGGGCTTGATCATTGACTCCAACATCCACCACCTGCCGGCCTTTACTCTTGTTCTCCTAAGTTGCACTCTGTTGCTCATTTACCTAATATCAAGGGCATCCCATCAACCATCAGGCATAAGCCCCCCAAAAAGCCCAAGGCGTGCCCCAAGGAAAAAGAGGGTGCGCCCTCCACTAACTTCATGTGTGGCCCAGGAAGAGAGATTAGCTGCATGAGGACTACAACCACCTTCATTGCCACCACCACTCCCATCCCCTCCAGCTCAGTGCAAGTAGTGCTTACGCTTCATAATTACCCGCGCGTCATCCCTCTTGTAGAGGCGGAGCAGTGTAATGACCGCTGCTCATCTCATTCAAGTGAATTACTCTGTGCCGCCGATACAAAGGGAGACTACACAGGTAATTTTGGAGCAGAAGCAGCGCTCACATGAGTGCCACTACCTCTTCAAACAGCCCGGAGTCAGACCCCTGCCGATGTGATATTTTTGCATGCGTCTGTGTTGGTGTATTTTGCAACTAATGTATCTAACGTTGCAATTAAAAAAATAAATAAAAAAAAATGGTTAAACCTAACAATTCTGTCTATAAATGCTCCTGCAGTATTTTTACTGGAGTGATTTTGCGACTACAGTTTTTTTTACACAAGACAGAACAAACTCTTGGTCACTCCTGACCCTCTTTGCAACACCATCAGTGTCACATTTGTTTATTGTACCGCGGTCAGTTAGCGACTGATCAGCCAACCAAACAATTGTGTGACATACTGTCGATGCAACATCTTTTGTACTGTATTTTCTTTGCAGTTTTGGCTCATAGTTCTGTCATTTTTGTTCTTTGGGAAACCCGGAGACCTTACCGGAAAGCTGTTTGCTCAATGTAGCAGCACAATAGCATCAAATGATGTTGTTAAAATGAGTTATTAATCTCATGTCATTTTCTGGTTCTTTATATGTGACCCCCTTTATTTGACTTTTTCAAAAATCACAGGCACATTGTGGGGAATTTATCATGAGGCTAATATCTGAAGTCAGCTTTGATTGAGTCCATGTTGGCAAGCTTTGCACCAAATCTATCAAATTTCACACATTGTTTGTTACATTTGGCATCCTGTGTTACTGTCTATGCCAGGAAAGCCCAACCTGCGGCCCTCCGGCTGTTGCAAAAAGTTCCATTATGCCTGGACAGCCTACAGCTATCAGGGCACGCTGGGAATAGTAGTTTTACAACAGCTGGAGGGTCACAGGTTAAGCATCCCTGGTCTATGCTATTCAATTTTTTATGCCAAGACTCCCCCCCCCCCCCTTCCCCACTGGAGTGCGACTTTTTTGCAAATTAAAAAAAAAAAAGTCTCAGTGATAAA
This sequence comes from Bufo gargarizans, assembly GCF_014858855.1. Taxonomy (NCBI): domain Eukaryota; kingdom Metazoa; phylum Chordata; class Amphibia; order Anura; family Bufonidae; genus Bufo; species Bufo gargarizans. The sequence goes on along the minus strand of NC_058085.1, from coordinate 348,289,953 downwards.
TCTGGAGTGAAACCTACTGAGAGCTCGTGCACATGACCGTATGTATTTTGCGGTCTGCAAAACACGTATCTGCAAAAAATACAGATGACGTCTGTGTGCATTCCGTATTTTGCAGAATAGAACAGCTGGCCCCTAATACAATAGTCCTATCCTTGTCTGTAATGCGGACAGTAATAGGACATGTTCTATTCTTTTGCTGAACGGACATACGGACATGTAATTTCCGTTATTTTTGCAGCCCCTTTGAAGTGAATGGTTCAGAATTCAGGCCGCAAAAAATCGGAACGGACATGGAAACAAAACACGTTCGTGTGCATGAGCCCCAATATAACTAACCACGTTCACTTTCTCATCCACTGTTCAAAACTGGAGTAAGTTGTGTAAAAATGCAAAAAGCGGCACATTCTGGGCAAATTTTTTTTGCTATGTATATAATTCCACATGTGTTAATTCTTTGAATGAGAAGGTGTGTCCAAACTTTTGGTCTGTACTGTATATCTATATACCTATATATACTCCTGAGTGGGTGACATGAATAGTCCCCTCCGAATACCGCCTTCTTTTAATATTAGAATAAGAGGGCGATCCTATAGAGGTGAAGCAGAAGGCCATAGTTGGAACGCATCACCATATCACCAGGGAAATGTGGAGGTGGGGCGCACCTCGGTGGAACGCACAAGCGAAGCATGAGGTGGTGAACCTTAGAACTGGAAGTGGAGTGTTCACTTCCGGTTCAAACATCCCACACATTCTGCACATGTCCCCTAGCCCTGTGGACATTATAAAAAGGTACTCAAGAGTGATACATGTGTAGGGGCCACTTATAACCATTGGTCTTGTTATACAATGTACTACTCCTGAAGGTATGTACCCTGCGTTTTTCACATTGGCTGTTCAAATCCCTATGGCTTGAGGTCAAAAGGTTTTTATATTATATTATTCCTATTTTTCATTTGCTGACTACCCCCCTGTGAAGTGAGTGTACACTATATTATATTTCTTGGTTTTACCATATTTTAACTTTATCTTGTACTATTATACTATCCGGTACGGTTGTTTCAACTATTTACTAGGGAGTAGCGCCTTATTGTGTGTTTCCTTTTTTGACGGCCCATGGGTGGGATTTTTCACTGAATCCCACCTGTGCCCGCCTCCCCCTTATCTTGTGTTACAAAAGCCACAACTGCCTCGGCGTCCTGAGACTAAATGGGACAGCTGCCACGCCCAAAAAAATCCCAGATGGGGCGGACGCCCCTGCCAGCTGCGCCCGTCCCTTCGTGGGTAGAAGAGCGGTCCTGTGCTGGCAGAGGTAAACTCCCCTACCACGAACACGGCTGCCTGCACACCCACGGCCACTCATGATTACCCAAAAATGTATTTACTGCCAAAAAAACTTTACAAAGAAAATACTGTAAACAGGGAATTTGGGATGACTTTATTGGGTTTCGGACAATGGGGCAAAAATCTAATAAAATAGGGATTCAGAAAAACAGACAGCAAATGACTCTTTTTTTTTTTCAAAGACGAAACACAAATACACAAAATCACTACCACAGCCCACAAATTCCTATTACAGCACAGAAAAACAGACAGCAGATTACTTTGTTTTTATTTTTTAAAGATGAAACACAAAGACACTAAATCACTAGCACAGCAAATCCTATCACAGCACAGAAAAACAGACAGCAAAAGACTTTTTTTTTTTTAAAGACACTAATCCCTATCACAGTACAGTAATTCCAATCACACTACCTAACACCCTGCACTCGGACCTATCAGCTACACTATATCACGATCTAACCTACACTGACTATCTCCCACTATCTGTATTATATATATAAGCTGACTATCTAACTAACTATCTAATGTAAATGACTCAGCAAACAACAGAGCACAGCAATGTCACTGCTCTCTCCAGGAACTGCAAAAAACTGCAGAAAATGGCTGCTGGGGGGGTTCTTATATAGTAAGGGGCAACTTTCCTATTGGTTGCTTAGGATGTTGCTAAACTCTGACAGAGACATTGCAGCCTTCTCATTGGCCCACAAGCAAGAAGGGAGGTTACTGATGAAAAAAAAAATGGTGAATATTCACGATTACATAGCGCTATATTCTACATCTTTGCGAATTTTCGAAGTGACGATATTCACGGTAAAAATTCACGATTAGAGTATTCGCGATCAACACTAGTAGTAAGTGCTCGATTCCCCTGCAGTGCCACCAGTGGGGAAAAAAAGCATTACAAGTAGAGTTGAGCGAACACCTGGATGTTCGGGTTCGAGAAGTTCGGCCGAACATCCCGGAAATGTTCGGGTTCGGGATCCGAACCCGATCCGAACTTCGTCCCGAACCCGAACCCCATTGAAGTCAATGGGGACCCGAACTTTTCGGCACTAAAAAGGCTGTAAAACAGCCCAGGAAAGAGCTAGAGGGCTGCAAAAGGCAGCAACATGTAGGTAAATCCCCTGCAAACAAATGTGGATAGGGAAATGAATTAAAATAAAAATTAAATAAATAAAAATTAACCAAAATCAATTGGAGAGAGGTTCCATAGCAGAGAATCTGGCTTCCCGTCACCCACCACTGGAACAGTCCATTCTCAGATATTTAGGCCCCGGCACCCAGGCAGAGGAGAGAGGTCCCGTAACAGAGAATCTGTCTTCATGTCAGCAGAGAATTAGTCTGCATGTCATAGCAGAGAATGAGGCTTCACGTCAGCCACCACTGCAACAGTCCATTGGCATATATTTAGGCCCAGCACACACACAGGCAGAGGAGAGAGGTCCCGTAACAGACGATCTGGCTTCATGTCAGCAGAGAATCAGTCTGCATGTCATAGCAGAGAATGAGGCTTCACGTCAGCCACCACTGCAACAGTCCATTGGCATATATTTAGGCCCAGCACACACACAGGCAGAGGAGAGAGGTCCCGTAACAGAGAATCTGGCTTCATGTCAGCAGAGAATCAGTCTGCATGTCATAGCAGAGAATGAGGCTTCACGTCAGCCACCACTGCAACAGTCCATTGGCATATATTTAGGCCCAGCACCCAGGCAGAGGAGGGAGGTCCCGTAACAGAGAATCTGTCTTCATGTCAGCAGAGAATTAGTCTGCATGTCATAGCAGAGAATGAGGCTTCACGTCAGCCACCACTGCAACAGTCCATTGGCATATATTTAGGCCCAGCACCCAGGCAGAGGAGGGAGGTCCCGTAACAGAGAATCTGTCTTCATGTCAGCAGAGAATTAGTCTGCATGTCATAGCAGAGAATGAGGCTTCACGTCAGCCACCACTGCAACAGTCCATTGGCATATATTTAGGCCTAGCACACAGGCAGAGGAGAGAGGTCCCGTAACAGACAATCTGGCTTCATGTCAGCAGAGAATCAGTCTGCATGTCATAGCAGAGAATCAGGCTTCATGTCAGCCACCACTGCAACAGTCCATTGGCATATATTTAGGCCTAGCACACAGGCAGAGGAGAGGTTCATTCAACTTTGGGTAGCCTCGCAATATAATGGTAAAATGAAAATAAAAATAGGATTGAATGAGGAAGTGCCCTGGAGTCCAATAATATATGGTTATGGGGAGGTAGTTAATGTCTAATCTGGACAAGGGACGGACAGGTCCTGTGGGATCCATGCCTGGTTCATTTTTATGAACGTCAGCTTGTCCACATTGGCTGTAGACAGGCGGCTGCGTTTGTCTGTAATGACGCCCCCTGCCGTGCTGAATACACGTTCAGACAAAACGCTGGCTGCCGGGCAGGCCAGCACCTCCAAGGCATAAAAGGCTAGCTCTGGCCACGTGGACAATTTAGAGACCCAGAAGTTGAATGGGGCCGAACCATCAGTCAGTACGTGGAGGGGTGTGCACACGTACTGTTCCACCATGTTAGTGAAATGTTGCCTCCTGCTAACACGTTGCGTATCAGGTGGTGGTGCAGTTAGCTGTGGCGTGTTGACAAAAGTTTTCCACATCTCTGCCATGCTAACCCTGCCCTCAGAGGAGCTGGCCGTGACACAGCTGCCTTGGCGACCTCTTGCTCCTCCTCTGCCTTGGCCTTGGGCTTCCACTTGTTCCCCTGTGACATTTGGGAATGCTCTCAGTAGCGCGTCTACCAACGTGCGCTTGTACTCGCGCATCTTCCTATCACGCTCCAGTGCAGGAAGTAAGGTGGGCACATTGTCTTTGTAGCGTGGATCCAGCAGGGTGGCAACCCAGTAGTCCGCACAGGTTAAAATGTGGGCAACTCTGCTGTCGTTGCGCAGGCACTGCAGCATGTAGTCGCTCATGTGTGCCAGGCTGCCCAGGGTTAAGGACAAGCTGTCCTCTGTGGGAGGCGTATCGTCATCGTCCTGCCTTTCCCCCCAGCCACGCACCAGTGATGGACCCGAGCTGCGTTGGGTGCCACCCCGCTGTGACCATGCTTCATCCTCATCCTCCTCCACCTCCTCCTCATCCTCGTCCTCCTCGTCCTCCAGTAGTGGGCCCTGGCTGGCCACATTTGTACCTGGCCTCTGCTGTTGCCAAAAACCTCCCTCTGAGTCACTTCGAAGAGACTGGCCTGAAAGTGCTAAAAATGACCCCTCTTCCTCCTCCTCCTCCTCCTCCTGGGCCACCTCCTCTTCCATCATCGCCCTAAGTGTTTTCTCAAGGAGACATAGAAGTGGTATTGCAACGCTGATAACGGTGTCATCGCCACTGGCCATGTTGGTGGAGTACTCGAAACAGCGCAACAGGGCACACAGGTCTCGCATGGAGGCCCAGTCATTGGTGGTGAAGTGGTGCTGTTCTGTAGTGCGACTGACCCGTGCGTGCTGCAGCTGAAACTCCACTATGGCCTGCTGCTGCTCGCACAGTCTGTCCAGCATGTGCAAGGTGGAGTTCCACCTGGTGGGCACGTCGCATATGAGGCGGTGAGCGGGAAGGCCGAAGTTACGCTGTAGCGCAGACAGGCGAGCAGCAGCAGGATGTGAACGCCGGAAGCGCGAACAGACGGCCCGCACTTTATGCAGCAGCTCTGACATGTCGGGGTAGTTGTGAATGAACTTCTGCACCACCAAATTCAGCACATGCGCCAAGCAAGGGATGTGCGTCAAATTGGCTAGTCCCAGAGCTGCAACGAGATTTCGCCCATTATCACACACCACCAGGCCGCGCTTGAGGCTCACCGGCAGCAACCACTCGTCGGTCTGTTGTTCAATACCCCGCCACAACTCCTGTGCGGTGTGGGGCCTGTACCCCAAACATATGAGTTTCAGAATGGCCTGCTGACGTTTACCCCGGGCTGTGCTGAAGTTGGTGGTGAAGGTGTGTGGCTGACTGGATGAGCAGGTGGAAGAAGAGGAGGAGGAAGCCGAGAAGGAGGAGGTGGCAACAGGAGGCAAAGAATGTTGCCCTGCGATCCTTGGCGGCGGAAGGACGTGCGCCAAACAGCTCTCCGCCTGGGGCCCAGCTGCCACTACATTTACCCAGTGTGCAGTTAGGGAGATATAGCGTCCCTGGCCGTGCTTACTGGTCCACGTATCTGTGGTTAGGTGGACCTTGCCACAGATGGCGTTGCGCAGTGCACACTTGATTTTCTCGGATACTTGGTTGTGCAGGGAAGGCACGGCTCTCTTGGAGAAGTAGTGCCGGCTGGGAACAACATACTGTGGGACAGCAAGCGACATGAGCTGTTTGAAGCTGTCTGTGTCCACCAGCCTAAATGACAGCATTTCATAGGCCAGTAGTTTAGAAATGCTGGCATTCAGGGCCAGGGATCGAGGGTGGCTAGGTGGGAATTTACGCTTTCTATCAAATGTTTGTGAGATGGAGAGCTGAACGCTGGCGTGTGACATGGTTGAGACGCTTGGTGACGGAGGTGGTGGTGGTGGTGTTGGTGGTACATCCCCTGTTTGCTGGGCGGCAGGTGCCAACGTTCCTCCAGAGGCGGAGGAAGAGGCCGAGGCGGCAGCAGCAGAATAGGCCGAGGCGGCAGCAGCAGAAGAGGTAGCAGGGGGAGCCTGAGTGACTTCCTTGGTTTTAAGGTGTTTACTCCACTGCAGTTCATGCTTTGCATGCAGGTGCCTAGTCATGCAGGTTGTGCTCAGGTTCAGAACGTTAATGCCTCGCTTCAGGCTCTGATGGCACAGCGTGCAAACCACTCGGGTCTTGTCGTCAGCACATTGTTTGAAGAAGTGCCATGCCAGGGAACTCCTTGAAGCTGCCTTTGGGGTGCTCGGTCCCAGATGGCGGCGGTCAGTAGCAGGCGGAGTCTCTTGGCGGCGGGTGTTCTGCTTTTGCCCACTGCTCCCTCTTTTGCTACGCTGTTGGCTCGGTCTCACCACTGCCTCTTCCTCCGAACTGTGAAAGTCAGTGGCACGACCTTCATTCCATGTGGGGTCTAGGACCTCATCGTCCCCTGCATCGTCTTCCACCCAGTCTTGATCCCTGACCTCCTGTTCAGTCTGCACACTGCAGAAAGACGCAGCAGTTGGCACCTGTGTTTCGTCATCATCAGAGACATGCTGAGGTGGTATTCCCATGTCCTCATCATCAGGAAACATAAGTGGTTGTGCGTCAGTGCATTCTATGTCTTTCACCGCTGGGGAAGGGCTAGGTGGATGCCCTTGGGAAACCCTGCCAGCGGAGTCTTCAAACAGCATAAGAGACTGCTGCATAACTTGAGGCTGAGACAGTTTCCCTGGTATGCATGGGGGTGATGTGACAGACTGATGGGGTTGGTTTTCAGGCGCCATCTGTGCGCTTTCTGCAGAAGACTGGGTGGGAGATAATGTGAACGTGCTGGATCCACTGTCGGCCACCCAATTGACTAATGCCTGTACCTGCTCAGGCCTTACCATCCTTAGAACGGCATTGGGCCCCACCATATATCGCTGTAAATTCTGGCGGCTACTGGGACCTGAGGTAGTTGGTACACTAGGACGTGTGGATGTGGCAGAACGGCCACGTCCTCTCCCAGCACCAGAGGGTCCACTAACACCACCACGACCATGTCCACGTCCGCGTCCCTTACTAGATGTTTTTCTCATTGTTATGGTTCACCACAACAACAAATATATTATTTGGCCCAATGTATTGTATTCAAATTCAGCGGGATATAAATTTGAGGCCTAGTATTTAGGCGCTGGGTGACCGGTATGGATTTAGTGACAGAATTAGACTTGGAAATGCACAGAAGCGTGTGTGTGTGAAGTTATTCTGAATGACCCAATGTGCACCTTGAATATTATATACCCTTTTAGGGATAGATTTCAAATAGCTCTGATATAGCAGAAACCACTAAATTATGAAATTGCTAAATTGGGAATTGTATTTCAACCCAGAACAAAAAATGTGCTTGAACGGACACTAAATAACTCGCCCAGCTACAGCACTAACGAGAGATTTAGCAGGATATAAATTTGAGGCCTAGTATTTAGGCGCTGGGTGACAGGTATGGGTTTAGTGACAGAATTAGACTTGGAAATACACAGTAGCGGGTGTGTGTGAAGTTATTCTGAATGACCCAATGTGCACCTTGAATATTATATACCCTTTTAGGGATAGATTTCAAATAGCTCTGATATAGCAGAAACCACTAAATTATGAAATTGCTAAATTGGGAATTGTATTTCAACCCAGAACAAGAAATGTGCTTGAACGGACACTAAATAACTCGCCCAGCTACAGCACTAACGAGAGATTTAGCAGGATATAAATTTGAGGCCTAGTATTTAGGCGCTGGGTGACAGGTATGGGTTTAGTGACAGAATTAGACTTGGAAATACACAGTAGCGGGTGTGTGTGAAGTTATTCTGAATGACCCAATGTGCACCTTGAATATTATATACCCTTTTAGGGATAGATTTCAAATAGCTCTGATATAGCAGAAACCACTAAATTATGAAATTGCTAAATTGGGAATTGTATTTCAACCCAGAACAAGAAATGTGCTTGAACGGACACTAAATAACTCGCCCAGCTACAGCACTAAGGACAGATTTAGCTGGATATAAATTTGAGGCCTAGTATTTAGGCGCTGGGTGACAGGTATGGGTTTAGTGACAGAATTAGACTTGGAAATGCACAGTAGCGGGTGTGTGAAGTTATTCTGAATGACCCAATGTGCACCTTGAATATTATATACCCTTTTAGGGATAGATTTCAAATAGCTCTGATACAGCAGAAACCACTAAATTTTTAAATTGCTAAATTGGGAATTGTATTTCAACCCAGAACAAAAAATGTGCTTTGACGGACACTAAATAACTTTCCCAGCCACAACAGGACAGCGGTAACGAGAGATTTAGCGGGATATAAATTTGAGGCCTAGTATTTAGGCGCTGGGTGACCGGTATGGATTTAGTGACAGAATTAGACTGGGATATGGCCAAAAAATAACCACACTATTGCTGGTTAAATGCACTTGGTGATGGGCGCAGCTTGCCCCTGATGTAGTATATGGCCAAAAAATGAACAGACTATTGCTGGTTAAATGCACTTGGTGTCACAGCTTGACCAACCACACTACTGAGGGTTAAATGCACTTGGTGACGGGCGCAGCTTGCCCCTGATTTAGTATATGGCCAAAAAATGAACAGACTATTGCTGGTTAAATGCACTTGGTGTCACAGCTTGACCAACCACACTACTGAGGGTTAAATGCACTTGGTGACGGGCGCAGCTTGCCCCTGATGTAGTATATGGCCAAAAAATAAACAGACTATTGCTGGTTAAATGCACTTGGTGTGACAGCTTCACCCTGATGTAGGCTTTAGCCAAAAAACAAACGCACCATTGAGGGTTAAATGCACTTGGTCGCAGCTTGTGCTGGCGCACCACAAGACACAAAATGGCCGCCGATCACCCCAGAAAAATGTGACTGACAAACGGTCTGGGCAGCCTAAAAACAGTGAGCAATTGAGGATCAGCAGCTCAATGATCCACAGCTGCAGATCGATCAGTTAATCAAGTCCTTTGGAGGAGTTAATCTGCCTAATCTCGCCCTACTGTCGCAGCCGCAACCTCTCCCTACGCTAATCAGAGCAGAGTGACGGGCGGCGCTATGTGACTCCAGCTTAAATAGAGGCTGGGTCACATGGTGCTCTGGCCAATCACAGCCATGCCAATAGTAGGCATGGCTGTGATGGCCTCTTGGGGCAAGTAGTATGACGCTTGTTGATTGGCTGCTTTGCAGCCTTTCAAAAAGCGCCAAGAAAGCGTCACAAAAGCGCGAAGAAAGCGACGAACACCGAACCCGAACCCGGACTTTTACGAAAATGTCCGGGTTCGGGTCCGTGTCACGGACACCCCAAAATTCGGTACGAACCCGAACTATACAGTTCGAGTTCGCTCATCCCTAATTACAAGGTATCCATTAAAATCATTGGACTGTCTTTGCAATGCATAGATGTGGTGGGTCGTCCAGACACTCTTTGTAGTAGTTGCTTTACATCTTGGCTATGGGGCCTTATTAAATCTCCATATACCCTCAATTTCTTATTTCATAATTATGGCATGATTCGATAGGAAGCTTTATTACAGAGATGTTCTACTGCTATGCTTCTCTGTAGTACAGTACCAGACAGACTCATCTTATGGAGTTGCAAGAACATAAAATTCAAAAAGTCAAAAAGATTTTCAACAAACCCCTCACTCCCATTAATTATGTTGTCCAATCATGACAACCACTATTTATAATAAAATCAGCTCAACAATTAGCAGGTTGTCAGGGGTCTTATTCAGCAGTTATCATCCATTACCTGCTAGCTCCCGTTGGGTATGTGGCTTCTGCATGAGAAATATAATATATATACAGCAATTTATCTAAAGAAGGTCGACCATCGTATCTGAGAAGCAACCACTAACTTGAAGAAATCCACATTGAGAATGGGGTCCCGTTGGGAAGCATACTGTAGATATAGAGACACTTTACAGCTCCAATCCTCATGGAAGCTGTGAGATGATGTCTACAGGTCCGCCTGGACTTGGAAAACTCCAGTTGGCCACTGCATTCTATTACCATGCCATATCCATTGCATATCTCCTATGGCCCCCACACCGATATGGATAATGGGTCCCTCATCCTCCTAGTGAGAGGGCCCCATCCAGGCAGAGAATGAATGGAGAGGTGGGCATGCATGTGTGTAACTCTCTCCACTCACGTCTATAGGAGTCACAGAAATAGCCGTGCAGCCTTTATAGCGCCAGCTATGGAGTGTGGTGCCAGTGGTTAACGTAATACATGGATGGGCTAGGTCTGCTAGCAGGGGCTCTAGAGGGAGTACCCTTTTTATGGGTCTCTCTATGATGGAATATTAGTATATTGTGAGGCAGTGACAGGCCTCATATATGAAGGAAGGTAAGTATGGCCATTCTGGGGCTTTAGCCTAGGGGAAGGCCAGCATGATTAGTTTTGGGCGCGCGGGGGCGGTGAGTTAAGAGTTAACAGTTGTAGAGGGAGTGAGGTGTGTCCATGATTAGAGGGGTTATGGGCTTTATATGGGGGGCGCTCGGTCGCTTGGTGCCTCCGAGCTGGTGTTCTACGGCTGGAGACAAGGTTGACTTGCCGTGTTGTTTGGGGCTTCTAGGACTTCCTTCGTCTTGGTTAATTTATTGTTATGTTAATATTTATTTATGTATTCAATAAAACGGCTGCTGTGGCCGATTAAATGCATCTATGGTGTTTTAATGTGGGTTGGGGTGTGCAGTAGGATTTAAAATAAAGTCATGGAGTTAGGAGTACCCGAGGAATCAGCCAATGACTTAATCATGTGTCTCCTAGGTGAAGGAAACTTAGTAGAGGAGATGCATATCATGGTTTGCTGTGGCCGGCCTTGGTGGTGTGAAAGACAGTATCTAGTGCAGGGATCAGCAAACTCCACTCCAGCTGTTGTGAAACTACAACTCCCAGCATGATCCTTTCACTTCTGTGGGAGTTCGGAGAACAGCCAAGCAAGTGTGCATGATGGGAGATGTTGTTTAACAAAACACCTGGAGTCCAGAAGGTTGCTGATCCCTGATCTAGCGTGTCCACTAGGATAGATAGTGGAAGCTGTTGGTAATTAGTATAGCTGGTATCCGCTAATTCGGGCCTGGCTTTTATTGGGAATAAGCGAAGAGCCGGGTGGGTGCTTATTCCCCACGATCCACTCCGGATTTCACAGGTGACCCCTGTCCACGGTTGTGATTTAAAAAGTCAGCAGCATGAAGCAGGGTGTGTCTGTACGAGTGAGAGGCTTAGGCCCCTTTCACACGAGCGAGTTTTCCGCGCAGGTGCAATGCGTGATGTGAACACATAGCACCCGCACTGAATCCGGACTCATTCATTTCAATGGGTCTGTGCACCTGAGCCTTTTTTTCACGCATCAGTTCTGCGTTGCGTGAGAATCGCAGCATGTTCTATATTCTGCGTTTTTCACGCAGCCCTGGCCCCATAGAAGTGAATGGGGCTTCAGTGAAAAACGCATCGCATCCGGAAGCAGGTGCGGATGCAATGCGTTTTTCACTGATGGTTGCTAGGAGATGTTGTTTGTAAACCTTCCGTTTTTTATCACGCGTGAGGAAAAAAGGAACAACTGAACGCAATCACAGACAAAACTGTCTGAACCTGCTTGCAAAAGGGTGCAATTTTTGCTGAACGCATCCCAATCCAATCCGTATTGTTCGTGTAAAAGAGGCCTTACAGATCACAGAGGCAAGGCGTGTGTGACGCAACACTGGCCTGAGGACGGTTCTAAGTGAGACCCGAGTGTGAATCACTCTGTTATGGTGTTATGGACTGACTACCTGCCCGGCTGCGATCCGGCTGTACTGAACTGTAAGGTGGCCGGAACAACTATCAATAAAACGTATTGAAGGGACTTTGTTGTGTCCCTGTCTTTCTTCAACACTGGTTGTAGGAGCTGACGGCTCTACAATATATATTGTACGTATGTACATCATAGAGGGGGTCCTAGTAGGATGACCCCCCACGATGCTGTATTAGTACATATGCACATCACAGCGGGGGTCCTAGTGGTAAGACTACCCCTATGATGCTGTATCAGAGAATACAGTATGGACATCATAGAGAGGGTCTTAGTAGGATGACTACCCCTATGATGCTGTATCAGAGAATACAGTATGGACATCATAGAGAGGGTCTTAGTAGGATGACTACCCCTATGATGCTGTATCAGAGAATACAGTATGGACATCATAGAGAGGGTCTTAGGAGGATGACTACCCCTATGATGCTGTATTAGAGCATACAGTATCTACATCACAGTGGGGGTCCTAGTGAGATGACCCCCCCATGATGCTGTATTAGTGCATATATATATACATCACAGAGGGTAACTACCCCTATGATGCTAGTAGGATGATTACCACTATGATGCAGTAGAGCATACAGTACGTACATTATATAGAGGGGTCCAAGTGGGATGTCACCCCTTCACCCATGATGCCGTATTAGAGCATACAATATGTACATCATAGAGGAGGACCTAATGGGATGACCCTCTCTATGATTTCCAAATGCTCTAATGCAACATCATTGAGGGACCCATAGATGGGGATTATTTCACCAGGACCCCTCCATTTATTTATGTATTTATTATACGCACTTATATAGCGCTACTATATTCCTCAGCTCTTACAGACATTAGCATCAGGCTGCCCCCCCATGGGGCCTACGGTCCCTATCAGTATGTCTTTGGAATGTGGGAGGAAACCGGAGAACCCACGCAAACACGGGGAGAACATACAAACTCCATGATGTACATATGCTCTCCTTTAACATGTAGTAGAGGGCTGAATAACTTTTACTCAGAATACTGTAACATGGTCCCTCAGAACTGGTTCACACACATTTATATGTATTGCAGGTTCATCTCAGTCTTGAAGATGCAATTTGTGTCAAATTTTCCATCCGAATCCACACCCAAATGAGTCTAAATGATAAAGCGGTGTAAATGTCATGTTTCGTTATACGTCGGGTGGCATACAATCAAGCAAATGTACGCTCCAATTAAACAAACTGTGAGCGAGGACAGCGGCTGAGGTTTTTCTTCCTGGCGGATTTTATTCCGTCACCTGTAAATCTGCAGAAGAAGAGGCTTCTGGCCCTCAAAGCTATTAAGGAAGGTGGAGAGTTGAGGAGAGTTCACAACCGGCTGGCTATAAAAGCAAATTACAATAGCAATATGGAATTTAAAAGGATTAATCATCTTTTATGGCACAAACAGCACCATCAAATTGGATATAAAAGGAACCCAATTAATTGTGATTTTCGTGCAGGAGAAGGGACGAAACGAGATCATTCCCTTTGAAATATAGTGATGGCAGAGGGGAAAAAAAAAATCTAAAAATAGTCCTTGAAGAGGGGACTCTTTCCGCAAATGGGGGGAGGGCGCAGAGGACGGCTGCAGGATTTGATAGTTAATAATTCAGGCATAATAGGAGAACAATATGTCAAAGAGAAGGCAAATGTAAGCAAATGAGGATACAGCAATAACGGGGGAAGGATGTATACTGAATATACTAATAGATTAACATATGACGGATCGTAAATGACCAAAGTCAAGCAATGTTCATTGCCGGGAGGTTGTCAGGTGATTTGCTAAGTCAGGACTTTGCTGCTCTTCCCACTGTGCAGTGTCTAAACGTAAATTAGGTAATAAATATCAATTCATTCGTAATGGAGCTTTTATGGAGATGTATGTGGATCGCAATGTTTGCATATAGAGAATTCGAGATGGATGGCCGTCAACATTTAGCAGGTCCATGGTGGACAGGAGGGGCAAGCATTTCATAACAGCTACCCTAGCAGTAGCTATAGGACCGTAATGAGGCTCAGAGGCATATCTATAGGTTGTAGTTGCCAAAAAAGACCCCTCTAAGACTAGTACTACAGATAATAGTTGAGGACCCATTAGCTTTGTGCTGTACCACTGGAGAGATTGGAGTCCAGCTCATATTGGCATTTCCAATTTCCCAGTGGCTAGTGTGCAAATCTTACATTGTTTCATTCATTTTATACGGCATAAAGCAGAAAGGCCCTAAATACTTACAGCACCTATTAAACCAGAGATTCTGCCTGGTAGGGTTGGTCCTACTCATTAAAATGACCCCTATCTTGTAAAAATTGGATGTATAATTCACAAGGAAAAATACTTTTATGGGCTTCACTGCACCTCAGGGGCATAACCAGCACTGGAAAGCTGAAGAGCTAGGCCCCGCCCCTGAGTTCACTGAAGTCCTTATTTGCATAAAAAATAAAATTCTCTTTTTTACAAGACAAGTATTATTTTTTTTTAGCAAGATCAACTCGACCAGACACTATGGCCCTGATTTATCTTACCTTCACTTCAGAATTCTGGCGGAATTAAGCGATTGCGCAAACATATGCGACTTTTTGCAACTTTACACCACTCACTCCAGTTTTGTAATATGGGTGGAAAAGTGGGTGTGGTTAGCTATGTTAATAAGTTTCACTCCAGATTTATCATTGCGACTTTTTTAAAAAGCTGCAAAAAAGTTGCAGTCTCACTCCTGGAGGAGGGTGCAGTAGAAAACTGGAGGAGCCTCTCTACACTGAAGTGTTAGGTTTAAAGGGAACCTGTCATCAACTTTATGCTGCCGGCAGCATAAAGTAGAGATAGGTGAGTTTATTTTAGCGGTCTGTCATTTATAAGTTAAAAGTAAGTGGTTACCGAGAACCAACATCACAATCATTGCAGACTGGGCCTGGAAAAGAGTCACGGCCGCCTGAGAAGAGATTATGAATAACCAGGACTCTTCTCAAGTAGATTTGATTCTTCTCAAGGCCTGGGCTGCAATGATTATGATGCTGGTTCTCGGCAACCACTTACTTTTTGCTCATGAGTGACACACCGCTGACATCAGCATTTCTGTCACTATTATATGCTGCCCTCAGTGGGGTCAGCATAAAGTTGATGACAGGTTCCCTTTAAGGATAAGACACATTTATCAAACAACCTGTGACATTTGATGACAACTGTGGCAGAAACACAAGAATCAAGCAAAACTGACTTCAAATATTCCTCTCATGATAAATTCCCCCTATGCCTGGTTTAATAGGGTTGATCCTGCGGACAGGTGCTCTTTAAATATTTTCTCTTGGACAGGACAGCTACCTGTGATTAGTGATGAGCAGCAGGGGCTATATTCGAATTTGTGATATTTCACGAATATTTTGTAGAATATTCGTCATATATTCACGAATTTCACGAATTTGAGATTATTTTATTGAATGTAAAAAATCGGCAATGTAAAAATCGCGTCATGCGAATTTGTAACGCGAAATACAGGCGTGGGTCACTTTGGCTACATTTTTCAAGCTGGTATAAGTTTCCTAAAACTGGAGAAAATGATTGGAACATTAGAATAGCTTTATATGCAGATAGAGTCAAGTGCTCCAATGTATTCGCGCAATTGCGCTAATCGGCAGTGATTAGAATATTTTTTTCGCACTACGTGCAACTTCACATTTTTGCAGATTACTGATTGGTGCACTAAGTATTGTTGTGAACTTGACATTGCTTCCTTCTCATTAGCCCACAAGCAAGAAGCAGAGAGGAATCATATGTTCAGATGGAAAAAAATGCTGAATATTCGATAGAACGAATACATAGCACTATATCCTTAATATTTGCAAATTCTCAAAGTGGCGATATTCGCAATAAAAATTCGCTATTCGAATATTTCTGCTCAACACTACCTGTGATATCCTCATGATTTTTTGCTGTCCTATCTAATTACAAGTTCTACAACTTTCTAATATACTTCGAGGCAGATTTACTACAACTGACGTTTTAAGCCGGTCTTAGCCAAAAGCTCATTTGACTAAGATGCACCAAATTTAAAACATGTGACCCTTATCTTATCTTATGCTCTCTGTGCGCCACATACTGAAATTAAGTAGATTTAATAAATTCAAAAACCTTTGTGTTTCAATTCTTTATGATTTTCTAAATCTCTGCTTCTGTCAGTGAGTAAAATCATTCTTGCATAGAGGCTTAAAACATATATGGAATTTATTGATTTATGACTGTCTTGTCTATACAATCCTCTGTGAGCTCCTGTACAATAATTTTTCCTGCCAGTTTGCTACACTGTATCGGTGTAGGCCAAATTTATCTTCCTGGAGTGCTTGTGGTGTGGTCTACAGAAGACCATCTTTTACTATTATTTATATAAATATCTAAGGACTCCATCAGGGCAGCACAGGGGGTACTGCTGTCAGAGCGTCTGCGAATTAGGAGCCCCAACTAAACTGTGGGCTGCCCCTCACCAGTCACTACATGGGAGCTGTGAAGTTTCACTTGTATAATGAAAGGCCCTATTTAGCAAGGGGCAAACTTGATTCCCAACACAGAGTCCTTCAGTTAACATCAGTGTAAATGTTTGGGCCCCAACTAGTACCCAGTAGATATAGCTGGTGACAGTTGAAGGATGGGACTGAACATGTGCAATCACTTCCCTCTTTCAAAAAACTTAGCATGTGCAACCACCTCCCAGATGGACTCAGCATGTGCAACCACTTACCCCTTTCCAAAGCACTCAGCATGTGCAACCACTTTCCCCTTTCCAAAGGACTCAGCATGTGCAACCACCTCCCCCTTTCCAAAGGACTCAGCATGTGCAACCACCTTCCCCTTTCCAAAGGACTCTGCATGTGCAACCACTTCCCCTTTTCCAAAGGACTCAGCATGTGCAACCAATTCCCCCTTTCCAAAGGACTCAGCATGTGCAACCACTTCCCCCTTTCCAAAGGACTCAGCATGTGCAACCAATTCCCCCTTTCCAAAGGACTCAGCATGTGCAACCACTTCCCCCTTTCCAAAGGACTCAGCTTGTGCAACCACTTCCCCCTTTCCAAAGGACACAGCATGTGCAACCACTTCCCCCTTTCCAAAGGACTCAGCATGTGCAACCACTTCCCCCTTTCCAAAGGACTCAGCTTGTGCAACCACTTCCCCCTTTCCAAAGGACTCAGCATGTGCAACCACTTCCCCCTTTCCAAAGGACTCAGCATGTGCAACCACTTCCCCCTTTCCAAAAGACTCAGCATGTGCAACCACCTCCCATTTTCGAATGGACTCAGCATGTGCAACCCCACACACAGGGGCGTAGCTATAAGGGGTGCAGAGGTAGCAGTCGCTACCTGGCCCAGGAGCCTGAGGGGCCCAAAGACCCTTGTGCCGCATGTGAAGACAATGGTATTATGGAAAGTGCATGCTATTCAAGTTACACCTCTGGCTAGAGGTAAGGGGTTAGGTCAAGAATTTGCCATGGGGAGGAATGCCGTTTCAATTTTTGCCTCAGGCAGCGCAAAGGCTATGTGCTTCCCTGCCCCTGGCCACAAAGCACTGAGGGAAGGGAGGCCCAAGCTGAACTCTTGCACCAGGGCCCATGAGCCTTTAGCTACGCCCCTGCCCACACACACACACACAACTTTAACATGGACTCATTAAAGGGTTATTTGCTTTAAACAGTTCCTACTTGTTGAAAAGGTTCCTGCTTAACAATACATACATTTCACAAAGTATCCGCCAGTTGGTGGGACCCCCTTCAATCAGCTGCAAGGAAATCTGTGTTCAGTTCATCTGCAGTGCCCCCACAGGAGGAATGAAGCATTACACAGTACCTATTCAAATTATTGGATTGTCTTGTGTAATATATATGTATCTATATATATATATATATATATATATATATATATCCACTGGCGCCTCTAGTTATATCCTGTCTCTTGGAGTCATCCACTAGATTGGATTAACCCTCGCCTTTTTCTTTCTTTCTATACCCGCTTGTGTAATATAAGACAGGGAACGTCCTCCAGAGCTAGAGATGAGATGTGTAACTCCTCCCCAATGTAGCCAAGAGATAAGGATCCTGAACAGAGGACCCCCCTCGATCAACCCAGAATTCCCTAATAGAGTCTATGAACTGGATAACTTATTTAATGTATAGTAGGGACTCAAGGGGCTTGATAAAGATTATATTACTTCCATTCTTATGAAAATCAGGTTACAAAGCTTGAGGAGAAGGTTGATAGGTGTAATAGAGAAATTAAGGGCCTGGACCCATTTAGATGGAAGGCAACAGTTGATTCTGTAGTTTTCAGGTTCATCCTTACAGGCCGTAAAAAAAACACTAAACCTAGAAATAACTTATAAAAGTTAAAAAATGTGTTGTTCTGCAACATGTTGTGCATGTTCCTGAAGCAAATGGTATTGTAGAAATTCCACAGGGAACATAGGGGTTATTCCCCTGCTGATCTGCTCCATCTTTGGCTGGAGACTGACTAAGGGGACTTAGTCAACGGGTGATGCTTAACATTCCTTTGTCCTACTGCAGACAGGGCAGAGGGTGAGAGGCTCCTGCTGCAGTCACTTGTCTTACAGCCAGTCACAGGACAGTGGGGAGGAGGAGGGTGACATATCTAATCTCCAGGAGATTTCTTTATATACCTATTTCTCAGTTTTTAATTGTAATATGGGATAAAATAGGATCAAAGTAAAGGAGGATATGAAGGCAGGCTGTGCTGGGATAGTTATTATTTTTTGGGCTGCGAGGTAGATATGGAGCAGTTGCTTTCATTGCCAGATAATTTCAGTTTTTCTTTTGCTTTTATTTATTGAGTTGATTTTCGTTTGTCTTGTAAAACAGAATGGAAGTGATGAGGTGCCAGCAAGTAATGGCACGGCGCACGCGAGTGTCCTGTAAGTGTACCCCGCTCACCGCTGCCTCCAAAACCTCTAATTACTGCTCATTTTTATTTCCTAACGACTGCCTTATCTTCTGTTCATCACTTTTTATTTTATTTTTGTTATGAAGAGACTTGATTAATTTTAGCATTCGTCTACAGGAGATATCGACATGGTTATTGGAATGCTTGCTGGCAGGATATCTCATAGACTGCAGTTACAGAAGCCGCATTGATTACTGAAATAGGGACGGATACAGCTCTTGGTCACTCTGCATCTATTGTCTCCACTAGCATCTAGCACAATGTTCGAGCTGCTCAGGAACATGATGATGTAACTGTGGCTTGTACATTGTGACATCAGTCTCAGGTAGTGATGTCATCAGTATCAGTGTGCTTAGAGTCTTTGGAAAGTTGAGGTTACGTACAGCAGTCACAAGCTGTAGCATGGATTAGGTTGTCCATCAGGTCCAGCCTATAACCTCCAGCCTCCTACTGTGTTGATCCAGAATAAAGCCAAAAATTCTGTGAGGCAGATAACACCCCATATTAGAGAAAAAATTATTTGTGACTCTAAACATAGCAAATGCAATCTCCCACCATCTGATGCCCTTTAAAGGGCTCATGATACATGTATTTTTTTCTGGGGAGGGAGAGGGGATTTTTATTAAATGTCTATCCTGTACATATTGCATAAATATCTACACTCCATAGTTATGTGACTGTCTGTCTCTTTTTCAGACTGCCCATTCTCATCCAGACTTAAGGGGTGTATACCATTATTAATGTAAAAAAAATTAATCGGACATCATATAGTACATGGCAAAACTAGAACCAGCCCTGTACCTCACATGGATCCAGAGATCTCCCCATTCATTGCACCTATTGCTCTGCTAGATTTATTTCCAGCTGGCAGCTCAGGGGTGTGTCATTTTTTCTGCAGCATTCTCCCTATCACAGCTCAGGGGTGTGTCATTTCTTAGGCAGCTTTCTCCCTATCACAGCTCAGGGGTGTGTCATTTCTTAGGCAGCTTTCTCCCTATCACAGCTCAGGGGTGTGTAATTTCTTCAGCAGCTTTCTCTCTATCACAGCTCTGGGGTGTGTAATTTCTTCTGCAGATTTCTCTCTATCACAGCTCAGGGGTGTGTAATTTCTTCTGCAGCTTTCTCTCTATCACAGCTCAGGGGTGTGTAATTTCTTCTGCAGCTTTCTCCCTATCACAGCTCAGGGGTGTGTAATTTCTTCTGCAGCTTTCTCTCTATCACAGCTCTGGGGTGTGTAATTTCTTCTGCAGCTTTCTCTCTATCACAGCTCAGGGGTGTGTAATTTCTTCTGCAGCTTTCTCTCTATCACAGCTCTGGGGTGTGTCATTTCTTCTGCAGCTTTCTCTCTATCACAGCTCAGGGGTGTGTAATTTCTTCTGCAGCTTTCTCTCTATCACAGCTCAGGGGTGTGTAATTTCTTCTGCAGCTTTCTCCCTATCACAGCTCAGGGGTGTGTAATTTCTTCTGCAGCTTTCTCCCTATCACAGCTCAGGGGTGTGTAATTTCTTCTGCAGCTTTCTCCCTATCACAGCTCTGGGGTGTGTCATTTTTCTGCAGCTCTCTCCCTAACACAGCTCAGGGTGTGTGTCCTTTCTGCTGCAGTTCTCTCCCTGTAACTGTCACATCTTCTAACAGTAGATACAGCTAGTTGCAGTTGAGGGATGGGACTGAGCCTGTACCGCCACCTCAATGATGTTACTGAGATAGTGTAACAAGGAAAAGAAAACAAGGCAGATAGATTTCATTAAGTGTCTCAGTAGGTATATTAAATGTTTAATTACATACAGTTACAAATGTATTCAGATCCAGGTCCTGATTTGAAAAAAGGTAGAATATTTTTCATGTGGCAACCCTTTTAAAGAGAACCTATCACATTGGACCTGCAGTCTAATGTGTGAGAAGCATGTTAAAGAGCAGGAAGGGCTGGGTATATTGATATATATGTTTTTTGTGAAAAGGTTCAGTATAACTAATATTTAAGGCTACTTTCATATGTGCGTTTTTGTTGGATCCATCAGGTGATCAGCAAAAACGCACCCGGTACTGTATATAATACAACTGTCTGCAAACGTTCAGAACGGATCTGGTTATATTATCTCCCAAATGAAGAAGACGGATCTGGCGCCCATTGACTTACAATGTGTTTCATGACGGATCCGTCTTGCTCAGTATCCCATGACGCACTAAAAAAACGCTGCTTGCAGCGCTTTTGTGTGCGTCATGGGAACGCAACAAAATGGAACGGAATGCATTCTGGTGCACTCCATTCCCTTCAGTTTCAACCCCATTGACAATGAATGAGGACAAAACTGAAGCGTTTTCCTCCAGTTTTGAGATTCTCTGCCGGATCTCAATACAGAAAAGGAAAACACAGATGGAAAAGTAGCCTTATTAATTTAACCTCTTGAGGTGTTACCTATAATTCATTAGAAAATCAGGGGCTTCTGAAATGGTTGTTGCATTGGTGTCCCAGTGGCATCCGTGTTGTTCCAGTCAACTGGTCCCGCTTGTTTTCCTCCTCCAGCTGTAGCTGTCCTGGCAGACTGCAGCCTGCACTCCATTGAGAAGCCCTCTATGCCTGTTCCATAGGGCTTGCACATGCTCGCTTTCTACCTCTTAAAGGTCCAGCGCATGCACATCCAAATTCTTCTCCAGTCTATGGATGGCTTTTTCTGGGTATTTAAGGCATCTTCCCTTAGGGAGGTTTATGTTTCCTAGTTCGCTAGTTATCAGTGAAGGTTGGCTATTCTGGCCGATTGTACCGTACCTCTGCCTGTGTTTTCCGACTATGATTCTCCGTCGCCTGTCCTGACCTTAGCCTGTTTTTTTATATTCACCCATTGTTGCCTGCCCTGTCCTCAGACTAGTCTTTTGGTTATGCAGGAATTCCACCTACACTGACCTCAGCCTGTCAATTGACTATATATATTTCCTGACCCTTCAGTGCTTCACACCAGTGTCTGTGACCCCCGTGGGTCAGCTAACAACTAGACACGGGGATATCCTATAAGGTAGTGGCCTGGAAGCTCCCCTACAGCAAAGATTGAATCCCTGTGTAGGGGTTAAAGGGTGAAAACCAGGGTACTTCCAGAACAACGCTCTTGGGAATAGCCCAAAGCCAAACTGATTTGTTGGCAAATGGCTCCACTGACTCCTATTGTCCATAACAATGGTCATCAGTTGCTTCAGTTTCTCAACTAAATGAAGGCCAAGCCTGCCTCTTCTCAAGGTCACCAAAATGTTTTTCACCCTACAGCAGCAGGAACGGACACAGATAGGTTAATTAAGCCCCACAGCAAATTTAGACCCTACGTTTTGGAGCAGAAGAGCACAGTCTCCTACCAAGCCACTCTGTGCACCCTTGGTCCTCCTGCATCCTCTGCCAGTTCCTCCCTCTCCTTGATTGACAGAGCAAGGCATAATGACTATGCAGGAACCTGACTCTGTCAATCAAGAAGAGGGAAGGGCTGAGAGAAAAAGCAGGAGGACCAGGGGTGTAAAGGTGGCTTTGACCTGCCTTTGGTTCTCATAAACTGCTAATTTGCATATGAATTAAAAGTACCTTTTCTCAAGAAAGAAGTAACAGATCATTCTTCAGCAGAGCTGGTCTTACAAGTCATTGTGATTGGTTTACCAATGAATTTCCTGGTGACAGACTCCCTTCAAACACTAACGAAATGAGGAAAGATGCACCCATCTTGGTTGTGTCCCAGGGCCCTTTCCCCTTATTTTTGGTCTGCAAAAATGCCAATTTTAAATTTAAAAAAAATATATTACGTAAAATATACATCTTTTCTATCTGCACATTTTCTTTCTCCTGTGTCTTCTGATCTTAATAATTAGGAATAAGTGGTTGCATCCTCAAATTATAGGTTGGCCATAAAATATAAGAAATGGCATGAAGTTAATCTAGTCCCCCCCCCCTTCCTAATCAATTACATGTCCTACCTGCTCTTTTCTCCTCACCTCTATCAGCACCATCAATCAGCTTGACACCAGCCTTGGAATACAGTAAAGCCACACAAACGCCCAATTTTTTTGGACCCTGCAAGAACAAGTCTCTCTAAAGGCCAGGTCTGAAATGATATTCATGGAGGCAGCTTATATTAATTTTATTTAAGCTCAGATCGAAAAATAAATAAATAAAGAGCCCTCGACTCAAGGCCGCCCAGATCCGTAACCAGTAAGGCCACGCGGGAAGAGACGTGGAAAGTGACTGATTAAGAGGCTACTGGTCATATTTCAAAAAAAATATGTAATTCGCCTTTTCATTAAAATCCCATTTCCCACAGTAATATGTTCCTTTTTTTTTTTTTTAAGAAAAATGTATTATTTGGCGGCACAATATTTTGTTTGTAGTAAAGCAATGATTTTGATAAGGTAATAATCCGAGAGAGGCACGAAGGGAAGAAAGCGAGATATATGTGAGGGGAGAATGTATGGGTAAGGGAGAGACGTAGATGCACCGTCTGCGTAATTGAAAGTCAGAATGATGGCAAGGGTTTAACAAGACTTGTCATGGGGGCATTTATCAAGTAAACAGATGCAGGAGAATTCGTGCCCCCATTATTCTGGATAACAGGAGGTGACTTCCCTTCAAGGTGAGAGAAAGCTTGTCATAATGGAAGTTGATGATATTCATTTTTCTTTTGATCTTCTATAGGGTCTGGCTAAATCATAATACATTTTATTCTTTTTTTTTTTACCTTTATTTGCTTATTTCTTTTTTTCACTTTTTTATTTGTTTCTTTATTTTTTAACTTTTGTATTTGCTTATTTATTTATTTTTGTTGAAGCAAATTTTCCAGAAATATATCAGCCTTCTAACAGCCTTGATTGCCGCAGTTTCTAAGTCCATTCCGATTGTCGTGGGTGGAATATTTGACTTCTCGCTGTCGTGTTCATATGCCAGTATTTATAATCATACCTCCATTTTATACTTTTATTGGCCAGATAGTGTTTTTCAATGTTTTATACCAGTTTTTTTCATTTATGCCTGAACAAGAAAATTAAGGCAGCTATGTTTTATTTCTCCATTTTCAGGAATTCTTTAAGGGGGCTCTCGAGGATAAGAAAAACATGGCTGCTTTCTTGCAAAAACAGTGCCACGTCTGTTCCCAGGTTGTGTGTGGCATTGCAGCTTGACCACATTCACTTTAATGGAACAGAGCTGAAATTCCACACACAATCATTTGGCTCTGGTTGCTGATGATAGTACATTATGGAACAATCCTATGTACAGGGCAGTGGGGCTCCACTACTTGCACACATATAAATCCCTAGAATGAAGAAGCCTCTAGTTTCACAAACCATTTGGCTTTAAGGGACGCTGTGGACTCCTCCTTCGCCTGGGATGTTACGGTCAACCAGTCACATGACCTTTGTGCATCAAATTTAAATGAATGGGATTGAGCTGCAATAGCAAGCATGGCCACTATACAATGTACGGCGCTGTGCCTGGTATAATATGAAAAGGCTGCAGTCCTTTGCCGTCAGTCAAACAGCTGATAGGTGGGGTGATAATTCCAGGAAAACACTTTTAAATCTTGCTGCTGGTGTAAGCCATGTACCGGGGTGGGCTCCCCAGGATACAGCGAAGTTACGAACGAACGAAAACTGAATTTTACTAACACGTGATATTAAACACAACCACAAAAGCTGAAAACATAAAATAGATTTACATACACCCCGCCTGAAGCCTGAGACCCCAATATTGCACAGCACAGTGCCCCCTGATAGACGCCAGCAGAAGTTTTGTGGTAATTTACCTACTGGCGGGCACAACTAAAACTACCCTGAAACTACCACAAACAATTGGTTGGGTGCTTAGTATGGGCTGGCCTGCGGTGCAACACAACAGTTCACAATCTTACCGTGCTCTATATTATTCCCCATCCCATAACTAGTCCGGTAGCACATGCCTGATTATTACACAAGACATACAATGCAACAGCTCACTGCAAACCAAATAAAGTACAAAATTGCATCACAGTTACAAATGCTATACTAATAAGTTAGAGATGCTTGGCAAATCATTTTGTACAAAATTATTTGAGCCCGTCTGCCGCACGTCAAGGCGATCTCTAGTTAGACGCGTTCCTAACACTAAATTCTATCTGTTATGTGCCATAACGGCTATCATATAATTCAGCAAGTGTAGGTTCCACATGCATGCTGGGCCCGCTTTAATTTCTGTCATTTTTTGGTGCCAAACTGGCCTCCATTATATCCTAGGAAAGCAGGTACCAACATGCATGCCGGGCCCACTCCACACCACTCCCGGCGCCAAATGGCCACCAAGGACTGCAATGAGAGTCCACACACTATCTCTCTCCTGGTGCCGGGAGTGGTGTGGAGTGGGCCCGGCATGCATGTTGGTACCTGCTTCCCTGCCCCATAGGCTGATTTTAACTAGTGTGAGTATATAGCTTGGCCTGCTCCCCCTCACTCACTGAAGCCATCTGGCACCAGGAGAGAGATAGTGTGTGGACTCTCATTGCAGTCCTTGGTGGCCATTTGGCGCCGGGAGTGGTGTGGAGTGGGCCCGGCATGCATGTTGGTACCTGCTTTCCTAGGATATAATGGAGGCCATTTTGGCACCAAAAAATGACAGAAATTAAAGCGGGCCCAGCATGCATGTGGAACCTACACTTGCTGAATTATTAGATAGCCGTTATGGCACATAACAGATAGAATTTAGTGTTAGGAACCCGTCTAACTAGAGATCGCCTTGATGTGCGGCAGACGGGCTCAAATTATTTTGTACTAAATGATTTGCCAAGCATCTCTAACTTATTAGTATAGCATTTGCAACTGTGACGCAATTTTGTAGTTTATTTGGTTTGCAGTGAGCTGTTGCATTGTATGTCTTGTGTAACAGTCTTGTTCTCAGCCATAGCAACGTGCTCCTGCGCTTTGGGATGTGCTGACTGACCCCCTTTTTCCTTGCCATGCCTGATTTTGCTCCTGAACAAAACGCTGAACTGGATGGAGTTCGTGGGGGTGTTTATCAGCTCCCAAACGTGCAATGTCCCTTTTAGTAATAGAGTCCTTGTAGTACCAGTAGCAACTCTTCAGACCTGACACAAAGCAGAGAACCTAACTATCTAACTACAGGCCTGGTCTAAGTCTCTAGGAGCCAATACTGCAGTAAGTTGCGTGCACGATCTTACCGACTAGGGTCTGCTCTTTAGCCACTGATGACTCTGAACCAAACAATCAGTCTCTCCAGCAAACATGAGGTCCTGCAGAGTATGCAGCTTTGTTCATTAGCTCTTGTCAGCTGATCCTCCTTTCCCTGGACAGGATCTGGGTCTTTGAAAACGATCAGCTTCACTCAGCTGTAGCTGTGGTCACTGAGGGGGTCCTCTCACTCCTGGATCCATCAGTTTGTCTGCTCACACACAGTTCCTCAGCTCTCAGCTCAATTCTAAGATGGCTGCTCCTTCTTCATGCTCTGATAAAACCACACCTATTATGAATATGGAAATATATATGCAGTCAGTCAGCTGTGCCTAGGAAACAGCAGCATCTTGTGGCCAAACAGCAGAATGTCAGTCCAGAACATTTAATTTAATCCACACACAAACAGTGTTCAAACAATGGGAGCTGTTTTTCAATCTCACACTGGTAAAAATGGTGCTACTATATACCTAGCACATGGGAAGACATGCCCCTCCATCCACACCCACCCTTACCCAAAGGTGAGAGATTTAAATTTTTATTTAATCAACATAGGTCCAAATGACAGTGCTGAATATTATCATTTATATTGATAGGAGCTCTGTTTTCTGAAACAGAGCTCCAAATCCACTGCATCACCATAAGGCTAGACAAAGTTTAGGCTGCCTGCAGCCTCCACTAGGTGGCGCTTTGAAACTTACCGAATACTGTATTATTATTGAATTCAATGTATAATGTGTACGCAGAAAGTTTCTAAACTCCCTCTAGTGGTGGCTGCAGTAAACAATAAAAAACTCTCAACAGAATGTTGGAACTTTAATATAATAGTATCAATTAAAATAAGACGATGGTTATATCAACAAAGCCAATGCATTTGAGCAAAGAATGTCTAAAAGTGCAGCGAATTTTGGAATCAATAGTGTTAAAAATCAGAGATGATCAAGGTTGCAGGTTTTAATTGGGGAAAATATATGGTTTTGAAATAGAAAATTCAATGAAGCAGCAAATTTCCATGTTCTGCTCATTTCTATTAAAAATAGAACTGGGAAAAGCACAGAGCCCTCAGGTTTGATTAAAATAACCTTTAAATTCTTTCTCTAGATTAAACCATTTTGCACATTCTGGTATAGCTATATAGGAACATGCCATATTTATAAGGAGATAGTGCCGTGCATAGAAGAGCAAATAAGCAGAGAGTTATTTCTTGTACAGGTTTCAGGGCAGCTCATGAAAACTGCTGAACATGTGAGAACCCAGGATCTCTGAATCGGTGGGCTTTAGAGAAGTATAACATTGGGGTGGTTGGCTGCTTTTTTTCTTAGGTGGTCTCTTTAATCCGAAAGTGGTTCATCTTCATGGGACAGCCCCTTTAATAGGGAAACAGACGTACGTAATGTTGGACTAGTATCCCAAAACTCCATGTCTTCATTTTGGTGATCACTGGGGATCCCAGTGGTAGGACCCTCAAAAAGTATGCCTTATCCTGTGGATAGGGGATAATTGTTATCAGCGCGAAAACCCTTTATTAGACTCAGTGCCTTCAATGTTAAGTGCATAAATGATGTTGTCATACAGTGTACATAGACAATGCTGTGGACATAATTAATTCTGCCATACTGTACAAATAAGTAATGTCGCTATACAGTTTACAATGAACAATCAACAACCAAAGTACTGCCAATACCAGCCTCATCAGAGATCCTCTATTAGGAACTGTTCACATCATGTTAATGGTCTCCATTTGACGTGAAGTATATGCTGGAAATAACTCCCAATGGATATGATGGATGCCATGCTGTGGCATCCATCACTTATAGGCTCCAGTACATATACTGCGGTATATGTTAAGTATATGTTTTTGAATTGTGTATAGTTGCATGGAAAAGTGTAGTCTGCTATGCTATTTCAAACTTTTTTGATTGCGATATGCCAAGATATCACGGCCCAGAGGAGTCCTATGTTTCTCTGATGGAGCCCTAGTAGTGCCATGAAGGCCTGCAGATGCCCCTATAAAATTGCCAGTTAAGTTCCTCCTGTACAAAGTAGTTCCAACACAATGCCCCATAAATATCTATTGTGGTTTTGGGCAGTAAAGTGGTCAGTGGATACATGCATCCCTGGAGGTCTAAGTTGGTGAAGTGGTTTGTGTTACTGTCTTTTGTTTTTCTATTGAATTACCATAGTTTTGGTTTGACTCATTTTTACTGTACCTTCATCATAACTCCCCCCAGTTAGCCATTTTCCTTCATTACACCAAAGTTTTAAGTGATAAAATCATCCCAGGAGTGAAGGGGGGATGATCCGTTAATATAGACCCGTTCTAAAAACATTTTCCAAAAATAATCTAAACATTCTACGGTATATTGAGTATTAATTAAACTAATCAACCAATAAAAAAAACTGTCTTCCAGCTAATGAAATGAACAGAAACTTTCCATATGAGATGGCGCACCATAAAAGTGATATTGTCTGGTTGCAAAGTCTAATTCTTCAATTGATCTTGATATGGTCTTGACCATGCAACAACGCCAACTTCTGGACATATAGCTCTGTTGGAAGTCAGTGATACTCCAGTGGTAATAAAAATCATATAGTGCCATCATGCCAAGTGGACTGGACTATCCATGGTGACAAGTGGCAGTCTAATACCCTCTGAGAGTGATTTTATTATATACATATATTGATGTGCCTCCTCCCAGTGTCTGACACTGTTTCCAAAACAGCAGCCCCCCTGTCCATTGGTTGTCTCTTTGATTGACGCTCCTGTCTATTGAAGTGAATGGGGAAGTGATATAGGCCTGCTTTCTTTCAGACAACTACTTTAAGGAAATTTTAAGGATATTTAGGTAAAATAATTAAAAAAAATCCTCTTATTTCAACTTTGGCTCCTTGTAGCTGGTCTTCATTTTATAAAACTGGTGAACAACCCATTTTGACAATTCAATCTGCCAAATTTAAAAGTGCATGGAGTAAAACATTCACCAGGACCTATGGAGACACATGATTGTTAAGGAATTTGGTCAACCACCATTTTTAATTGGATCATAATAGTGTATGCTGACGCACTAACTTTGCAGATATATGGAAAAAGCTTAAGAACTATAAGGTGCTGTTTGGAGAATGCTGCTGTAGATATGTATAGTCAAGACATGGTGGAATCTGTGAAAACCAGACTCTCTCTCATTCCTTAATCTCCCCAATCATATCAGGATCGGTTCACATCACCACTTCGTTCTGCGTTCTTCTGAACTCTCAGAAAAACAGAAAACCCCCAAAAAAATTTGATCCTTTATTTTGAGGACTTTTTCTCCCATCATAAGTAACAGATCTCAGATGGAAATGGTTAAAAAAAATTATGCAAAATGAGAACAACGGATGCTCAAAATTAAGGATCCTTTTTTTGTTTTGTTTTTAGTTTTCTTTTCAATCAGAATTTTTGGAAAAATTCAGGTTGGATTCCAAACTTTTGAAATTCATTTGTTCATCTCTAATGAAGACATATAAGGTCCTTCCATGCTTCTTAATTGCTTTTTTTTCTAGTTTTTGATTGGGTGTAATTTTTTTTTCTTTTCCAGGTGTAGATGATGCCTACCAGCACGGTCGAGGTGTAGCTCTAGCTGACTTCAATAGGGATGGAAAAGTAGATATCGTATATGGAAACTGGAATGGACCTCATCGCCTGTTTTTACAAATGAGCACAAATGGAAAAGTTAGATTCAGGGTAAGAATATTCTCAAAATTGTATATATATATATATATATTTTTTTTTTACCATGTCGTATCTTAATTGTTTCTAGTAACTTGATTGATTGGGAATGCTGCTGCAGAAAATCAGCCCCTTTATTCTAAGAATCGTTGCGTGTCCCAACTGTTGGACCACCAACATGGGGGCTATGTTTTCAAGCAATGTATGAGTAGGGCTGACATCACTGTACAACTCAGTAGTCTTGTCACTTAGGAGTCTGGAAAAACTGAGTGGAAAACCGTTAGAGAGCTGTAATATCTGCTGGAACTTACACAAAGAAGATTAGAAGTTTAGAAAGAAAGTTTTGACTTGGGTTTACTGGTGATGTTTTCATTTTGGGGGTAATTATCTTTCATATTGACCAAGTTTGTCCAGGACATATCAATGATGTTTTAAATTAGTGGTCTCCAGCCTGTGCTTCTCCAGCCATTATGAGTCCACAATGCCAACTGTGACAGATCAAAATTACCGGTCTCCAGTCTATGGTTCTCTAACATTAATACAATGATGATGTTCTAGATTAGAGTTCTCTGACCTGTGGTTTCCTAGCAGTTGTAACACTACAACTCCCACATTGACACATCCATGATGTTTTAGATTAGTGGCCTCCAATCTGTGGTTCACAAGCTGTTGTAAAATAACTTCTCCCACACTAACACATTAGTGGCTATATCTCCAGAAGGATATAGATACTCTAGAGAGAGTTCAGAGAAGAGCTACTAAACTAGTACATGGATTGCAGGATAAAACTTACCAGGAAAGGTTAACAGACCTTAATATGTATAGCTTGGAAGAAAGAAGAGACAGAGGGGATATGATAGAAACTTTTAAATACATAAAGGGAATCAACTCGGTAAAGGAGGAGAGCATATTTAAAAGAAGAAAAACTACCACAAGAGGACACAGTTTTAAATTAGAGGGGCAAAGGTTTAAAAGTAATATAAGGAAGTATTACTTTACTGAGAGGGTAGTGGATGCATGGAATAGCCTTCCTGCAGAAGTGGCAGCTGCAAATACAGTGAAGGAGTTTAAGCATGCATGGGATAGGCATAAGGCCATCCTTCATATAAGATAGGGCCAGGGACTATTCATAGGATTCAGATATATTGGGCAGACTAGATGGGCCAAATGGTTCTTATCTGCCGACACATTCTATGTTTCTATGTTTCTATGTGATGTTCTAGATTAGTCATCTACAACTAAGGGTTCTCAATCTGTTGTGGTGCTACAACCAACCTATGGTTCTCATGTTCTCTCTGCAGAAACATAACAATGAACCTAGAGAAGGGTTGCATAGCAGAATTAAATTTGGGCACTATTCCTGGTCCAAAACGTAGTCCTTGTTCCTGTAACCCTGCTCGTGTCTTGGATGGTCTGATCCTAGGGTTGGTTCTTTTGTCAACATGACGAGCTTCCAACCTTCAATTAGAGGGATCTATGGGATAGAACAATGCTAAAATCCCTCTTTTCCATAGTTTCATAAGCTAGCATTTTTTTTTATTATGGATGTGTATCTCACTGTTCAGCTTTGTGTTTTAATCTACTGCTGAAGTGTCCATGTTTTGATTTAATGCTCTGCAGCTATGGAGTGTGTGTGGGGTATAAAACCAGAAATAATTATGTTCCAGTTATCACAATGGGCTGTCAGGAAGCTGCTTCACAGCCAGTAGAAATAATAATAATTTATAAGTGTTTGACTGATCTGTTGCTTTGTTCCAGTTAACTTCACCCTATTGCACATCTCTGAAATTCACTTGGAAATAAAAGCTTTCTGTTCTGGACTGAAACATTCCAATTATAGTTATCAGCATATTTTAGTAAACAGAGATCACGGAGGATTTAGTGCTCTGAGATATATTACAAGATTTATGGTTGGCGGTCACCCCTCCCTTTTCCTACTGATTTATAATGCGGCTTTGTAAAGCAAACTTCTCTACCAAATACTCAGCAAATCACGAGCTGTTTGCATAGGAAATAGAATCATTTTCATATAAAAGCGCTGAAACATTTACAAAGTTTATCATTTCTTGTCCTCTCCAGAGACCTTCAGTCTGAGACTTAGCAATGCTCTAAGCTGCAGTTGTCTCCTACAGTGTCACACTATTTTTGCCGCTGCTAGAACATCTCATTGTAACACAGTTCTGGTTCTTCTGTCTCGTTGCTCTAGAGGATGTTCAGTGGCCGGTGTATTTCCGCACTCCGCAGACTGTGGAGCTCTTCCCTCTGCACCCACATGTCTCTCTAAGACACACGGCCCATGTGTGCCTGAGCAGAAACAGGAACAGTTCTTTTCTCTTTCTGTGACTTGAGGACCTGGTCATGTAACCACAGGTCCTTCAGAAGCCTCTGCTTATATCTTTAGGTGACCTTCCACCAATATAAGGTCTAATAGGTTTATTTCGGGGGATGTTAATGGTAGAAGACAGCAGCACAAATCTGCTATTCACTAGTCATTGGACACTGGCCATTCTCTACCCAAAGGAATCATTGGCAGGAAGTACCCTCGTTGGGTAGTTGGATAGTAACAATCACGACCCCAGCAAATGATAGATACAGTACCAAACATACAAAAGTCAAGATAGGTTCCCTTTATTACACCATGTTTTTCTACCCACAATAGGAGGCCTTCGAGTTTGTTTCCACCCCCATGTTCTTTCCATGACCTTTGGACCCATTCTCCACCATTTTGCTTTCAAGCAATGCAGTTGCTCTAGAGTAGGGAGGCCTATATAGGTAATCACCAACCATTAGTAAAGGGTATCAGACCAATCAAGATTGAGCCCCCACACCTACCGCCCCTTCTCACAAAGGATACAGAATGACAGATGGGTGCCTTCTCTGTATGTATAGTGTTGCTTTTCTGCCTCATTTAAGCCTCAACCAGTACAATACAGGTCACCAACCTTCTAAGGATAATGGGCTGGCTCTGTCCCTGTCTGTACAGCAAAGCTGACAAGTGAGCTACAGGAAATTACAGCTTTTTGTGTGTGAGTTCTAGTGAACAATTTGAAAACTAGAACATCTCAAGAGTTTTTTTTTTTTCATACTGATAGATACATAAAACAATTTTTTATTTTTTATTTTAATGAAAGATAAGTTAAGCAATATGTTGTTTTCTGATGATGCATTCCCTTCAAGAATAAAAAGCCATTTTGCATGAATGTTTTTGGTTTTTATGTCTGACGTTCTCCAGAATTACAGAATCTGATCATAGCGCTTACAATAAATGATCTGCGAGCATGTTTTAACACATCTTTGAGCAGGAATATAAACTACTATACTCCAGAGAAACACTTGAAGAATTGCAAGTGATTACCGACGCCTGCAAATGACAGTCTTTTGTGGTTTTTCACGATATGCATAGGCTGTAAAATCAGAAGTAAAAAATGCTTTTCAGCACATATTTACACACTCCCTTAGTGTCTCAGTATGGATAATTTATTTTGCATCTGTAAATCTGTGAGCGAGATAAATTTCAATTTTCTTCCAATGTGCTTTTATGTGCATTTCGTTTTTTCATCTGCCCCTCCAAAAATATATCCTGGGTAGAAATTTCTACATATTTACATTAAAATATGTAGTCGTAGCACAGGAAATACTGTATTATGCTTAGAATGTGTGTTAATGTCAGTTGATTTTTAGTATTTTTTTTATTTTCATAGTTTGTACTTTTGTCTTCATAGTTTAGTTTTTATTGTATTTATTTGACTCTTCTGCAGTTGCCAATTACTGGGCATTTCTATGGGCACTGTGTTATGGCTCTCTCCAACTCGGAGCTTGTGTTCAGTCATAACATGAGACCTTAGCGTGTAAACCTGGCTTTCTCTCCAACAGTGATAAGATATGGAGAAACCCATCTCAGGAGAGGCACGTATTGCAAGTAGAATTTACTGCAAGACTCTGTCAGATAGCTGAAGGTGTAATTATTACATTGACCTTTTTGGCCGCAAGAAATCTCGGTTCTTGTGATTTTAGAGATAGTGAAGAGCTGGAGGGCAGATTAAAACCTTCCAGGCCACATTCGCAGATAGGAAAGACATTACCTTTGTTTTGAGTGTGTGTACACTAAATAAATTGTCTGCTTGACGTGTTGTTTCTCCTCTGACCAGGAACTGCTTCTAACATTGCTGAATGCAAAAAAAATAATTAGCAAAAATAGGTAAAAAAGGAAAAAGAAAGAATAAAAACAGTATGGTAAAGTATGTTTAAATGGACTCTGAATCTATTGACATTTTAAAAATGAATTTTTTTTTTCTATGAAGTTTTCACTGGATTTATATTTAAGGCTTTTTATGCCTAAAAGGTATTTTTTTCCAAAAATTAAGCTGATTGGTGGGGGGCCAACACCCAGCTATTTGAGAAGGCACCAGTGCTCGTAGTAGTGCCGTGACCTTCTCTCAGCTCATTGTACAGAGGTTGTGCTTGGTATCACTTCACTTCAATGGGGCTCAGCTGCACCTAGACCATGTGACCGGTGACCGTGACCTCAGTGATCAGATATTGATGATTAGGGATGAGCGAACCCGAACTGGGTTCGGTGTTCGTCGCTTTCTTGGCGCTTTTTGAAAGGCTGCAAAGCAGCCAATCAACAAGCGTCATACTACTTGCCCCAAGAGGCCATCACAGCCATGCCTACTATTGGCATGGCTGTGATTGGCCAGTGCAGCATGTGACCCAGCCTCTATTTAAGCTGGAGTCACATAGCGCCGCCCGTCACTCTGCTCTGATCAGTGTAGGGAGAGGTTGCAGCTGCGACGTTAGGGCGAGATTAGGCAGTGATTAACTCAGCAAAAACACTTAATTCAGTGATCGATCTACAGCTGTGGATCATTGAACTACTGCTATTTAATTGCACACTGTTTTTAGGCTGCCCAGAGCGTTTTTCAGTCACTTTTTTCTGGGGTGATCGGCGGCCATTTTGTGTCTTGTGGTGCGCCAGCACAAGCTGCCACCAAGTCCATTTAACCATCAATAGTGTGGTTATTTTTTGGCTATATCCTACATCAGGGGCTTGGCTGTGCTTGCTATTTTATTGAGGGGTGAAATACAATTGCCAAAATAGCAGTACCCTAAATCTGGTGTTTCAGCTGTGGCTAGCCAATTGTAATACTGTCTGCTGTCTGGCAAAGGATATATTTTTGTTCTGGGTTGAAATACAATTCCCAACTTAGCAATTCCCTAAATCAGTGGTTTCTGCTGTATCAGGCCAAGTTTAAATCTATCCATAAAAGGGTATATTAGATTGAAGGTGCGGATAGGGTCATCCTCAATAACTTCACACGCTACCGTGCATTTCCAAGTCTAATTCTGTCCGTAAACGTATACCTGTCATCCAGCGCCTAAATAATAGGCGTAAAATTTATATTCAGCTAAATCTGTGGTTATTGCTGTAGCTGGTCAAGGTAATTTGGTGTCCGTCAAAGCACAGTTTTTGTTCTGGGTTGAAATACAATTCCCAACTTAGCAATTCCTAAATCAGTGGTTTCTGCTGTATCAGGCCTACTTTAAATCTATCCATAAAAGGGTATATTAGATTGAAGGTGCTGATAGGGTCATCCACAATAACTTCACACGCTACCGTGCATTTCCAAGTCGAATTCTGTCCGTAAACGTATACCTGTCACCCAGCGCCTAAATAATAGGCCTCAAATTTATATTCAGCTAAATCTGTGTTTATTGCTTATGCTGGTCAATTCATTTAGTGTCCGCCAAAGCATAGTTTTTGTCCTGGGTTGAAATACAATTCCCAATTTAGCAATTCCCAAAATGAGTGGTTTCTGCTGTATCAGGCCTACTTTAAATCTATCCATAAAAGGGTATATTAGATTGAAGGTGCGGATAGGGTCATTCTCAATAACTTCACACACACGCTACTGTGCATATCCCAGTCTAATTCTGTCCGTAAACCTATACCTGTCACCCAGCGCCTAAATAATAGGCCTACAATTTATATTCAGCTAAATCTGTGGTTATTGCTGTAGCTGGTCAAGTTATTTTGTGTCCGTCAAAGCACAGTTTTTGTTCTGGGTTGAAATACAATTCCAAACTTAGCAATTCCCTAAATTAGTGGTTTCTGCTGTATCAGGCCTACTTTAAATCTATCCATAAAAGGGTATATTAGATTCAAGGTGCTGATAGGGTCATCCACAATAACTTCACACACACGCTACCGTGCATTTCCAAGTCTAATTCTGTCCGTAAACGTATACCTGTCATCCAGCGCCTAAATACTAGGCCTACAATTTATATTCAGCGAAATCTGTCGTTACTGCTGTGCCTGTATTAGTGTAATGCGGTACCTAAATAGATAGCCAGATAGTGTTAGGTGTCTGTAAAAAAAGGCCTGAATTTGAATTCAATACATTGGGCCAAATAATTTTTTTCTTATTGTGGTGAACGGTAACAATGAGGAAAACATCTAGTAAGGGACGCGGACATGGTCGTGGTGGTGTTAGTGGACCCTCTGGTGCTGGGAGAGGACGTGGCTGTTCTGCCACAGCCACACGTCCTAGTGTACCAACTACCTCAGGTCCCAGTATCCGCCAGAATTTACAGCGATATTTGGGGGGGCCCAATGCCGTTCTAAGGATGGTAAGGCCTGAGCAGGTACAGGCATTAGTCAATTGGGTGGCCGACAGTGGATCCAGCACGTTCACATTATCTCCCACCCAGTCTTCTGCAGAAAGCGCACAGATGGCGCCTGAAAACCAAGCCCATCAGTCTGTCACATCACCCCCATGCATCAGGAAAACTGTCTGAGCCTCAAGTTATGCAGCAGTCTCTTATGCTGTTTGAAGACTCTGCTGGCAGGGTTTCCCAAGGGCATCCACCTAGCCCTTCCCCAGCGGTGGAAGACATAGAATGCACTGACGCACAACCACTTATGTTTCCTGATGATGAGGACATGGGAATACCACCTCAGCACGTCTCTAATGATGACGAAAGACAGGTGCCAACTGCTGCTTCTTTCTGCAGTGTGCAGACTGAACAGGAGGTCAGGGAGGAAGACTGGGTGGAAGACGATGCAGGGGACGATGAGGTCCTAGACCCCACATGGAATGAAGGTCATGCCACTGACTTTCACAGTTCGGAGGAAGAGGCAGTGGTGAGACCAAGCCGACAGCGTAGCAAAAGAGGCAGCAGTGGGCAAAAGCAGAACACCCGCCGCCAAGAGACTCCGCCTGCTACAAGGAGTTCCCTGGCATGGCACTTCTTCAAACAATGTGCTGACGACAAGACCCGAGTGGTTTGCACGCTGTGCCATCAGAGCCTGAAGCGAGGCATTAACGTTCTGAACCTTAGCACAACCTGCATGACCAGGCACCTGCATGCAAAGCATGAACTGCAGTGGAGTAAACACCTTAAAAACAAGGAACTCACTCAGGCTCCCCCTGCTACCTCTTCTGCTGCTGCCGTCTCGGCCTCTTCTGCTGCTGCCGCCTCGGCCTCTTCCTCCGCCTCTGGAGGAACGTTGGCACCTGCCGCCCAGCAAACAGGGGATGTACCACCAACACCACCACCTCCGTCACCAAGCATCTCAACCATGTCACACGGCAGCGTTCAGCTCTCCATCTCACAAACATTTGAGAGAAAGCGTAAATTCCCACCTAGCCACC
Organism: Bufo gargarizans; assembly: GCF_014858855.1. NCBI lineage: Eukaryota > Metazoa > Chordata > Amphibia > Anura > Bufonidae > Bufo > Bufo gargarizans. Next base: position 348,252,663 of record NC_058085.1, on the reverse strand, counting down.
CTCGATCCCTGGCCCTGAATGCCAGCATTTCTAAACTACTGGCCTATGAAATGCTGTCATTTAGGCTGGTGGACACAGACAGCTTCAAACAGCTCATGTCGCTTGCTGTCCCACAGTATGTTGTTCCCAGCCGGCACTACTTCTCCAAGAGAGCCGTGCCTTCCCTGCACAACCAAGTATCCGATAAAATCAAGTGTGCACTACGCAACGCCATCTGTGGCAAGGTCCACCTAACCACAGATACGTGGACCAGTAAGCACGGCCAGGGACGCTATATCTCCCTAACTGCACACTGGGTAAATGTAGTGGCAGCTGGGCCCCAGGCGGAGAGCTGTTTGGCGCACGTCCTTCCGTCGCCAAGGATCGCAGGGCAACATTCTTTGCCTCCTGTTGCCTCCTCCTCCTACTCGGCTTCCTCCTCCTCTTCTTCCACCTGCTCATCCAGTCAGCCACACACCTTCACCACCAACTTCAGCACAGCCCGGGGTAAACGTCAGCAGGCCATTCTGAAACTCATATGTTTGGGGGACAGGCTCCACACCGCACAGGAGTTGTGGCGGGGTTTCGAACAACAGACCGACGAGTGGTTGCTGCCGGTGAGCCTCAAGCCCGGCCTGGTGGTGTGCGATAATGGGCGAAATCTCGTTGCAGCTCTGGGACTAGCCGGTTTGACGCACATCCCTTGCCTGGCGCATGTGCTGAATTTGGTGGTGCAGAAGTTCATTCACAACTACCCTGACATGTCAGAGCTGCTGCATAAAGTGCGGGCCGTCTTTTAGCGCTTCCGGCGTTCACATCCTGCCGCTGCTCGCCTGTCTGCGCTACAGCGTAACTTCGGCTTTCCCGCTCACCGCCTCATATGCGACGTGCCCACCAGGTGGAACTTCACCTTGCACATGCTGGACAGACTGTGCGAGCAGCAGCAGGCCATAGTGGAGTTTCAGCTACAGCACGCACGGGTCAGTCGCACTGCGGAACAGCACCACCTCACCACCAATGACTGGGCCTCCATGCAAGACCTGTGTGCTCTGTTGCGCTGTTTCGAGTACTCCTTCAACATGGCCGTTATCAGCGTTACAATACCACTTCTATGTCTCCTTGAGCAAACACTTAGGGCGATGATGGAAGAGGAGGTGGCCCAGGAGGAGGAGGAGGAGGAGGAGGAAGAGGGGTCATTTGTAGCACTTTCAGGACTGTCTCTTAGAAGTGACTCAGAGGGAGTTTTTTTGCAACAGCAGAGGCCAGGTACAAATGTGGCCAGCCAGGGCCTACTACTGGAGGACGAGGAGGATGAGGATGAGGTGGAGGAGGATGAGGATGAAGCATGTTCACAGCGGGGTGGCACCCAATGCAGCTCGGGCCCATCACTGGTGCGTGGCTGGGGGGAAACGCAGGACGATGACGATACGCCTCCCACAGAGGACAGCTTGTCCTTACCCCTGGGCAGCCTGGCACACATGAGCGACTACATGCTGCAGTGCCTGCGCAACGACAGCAGAGTTGCCCACATTTTAACGTGTGCGGACTACTGGGTTGCCATCCTGCTGGATCCCCGGTACAAAGACAATGTGCCCACCTTACTTCCTGCGTGATAGGAAGATGCGCAAGTACAAGCGCACATTGGTAGACGCGCTACTGAGAGCATTCCCAAATGTCACAGGGGAACAAGTGGAAGCCCAAGGCTAAGGCAGAGGAGGAGCAAGAGGTCGCCAAGGCAGCTGTGTCACGGCCAGCTCCTCTGAGGGCAGGGTTAGCATGGCAGAGATGTGGAAAAGTTTTGTCAACACGCCACAGCTAACTGCACCACCACCTGATACGGAACGTGTTAGCAAGAGGCAACATTTCACTAACATGGTGGAACAGTACGTGTGCACACCGCTCCACGTACTGACTGATGGTTCGGCCCTATTCAACTTCTGGGTCTCCAAATTGTCCACGTGGCCAGAGCTAGCCTTTTATGCCTTGGAGGTGCTGGCCTGCCCGGCGGCCAGCGTTTTGTCTGAACGTGTATTCAGCACGGCAGGGGGCGTCATTACAGACAAACGCAGCCGCCTGTCTACAGCCAATGTGGACAAGCTGACGTTCATAAAAATGAACCAGGCATGGATCCCACAGGACCTGTCCATCCCTTGTGCAGATTAGACATTAACTACCTCTCCTTAACCATATATTATTGTACTCCAGGGCACTTCCTCATTCAATCCTATTTTTATTTTCATTTTACCATTATATTGCGGGGCAACCCAAAGTTGAATGAACCTCTCCTTTGTCTGGGTGCCGGGGCCTAAAAATATCTGACAGTGGCCTGTTCCAGTGTTGGGTGACGTGAAGCAAGATTCTCTGGTATGACATGAAGCCTGAATCTCTGCTATGGGACCTCTCTCCTCTGTCTGGGTTCCGGGGCCTAAATATATGACAATGGACTGTTCCAGTTTTGGCTGACGTGAAGCCTGATTCTCTGCTATGACATGAAGACTGATTCTCTGCTGACATGAAGCCTGAATCTCTGTTATGGGACCTCTCTCCTCTGTCTGGGTTCCGGGGCCTAAATATATGACAATGGACTGTTCCAGTTTTGGCTGACGTGAAGCCTGATTCTCTGCTATGACATGAAGACTGATTCTCTGCTGACATGAAGCCTGAATCTCTGTTATGGGACCTCTCTCCTCTGTCTGGGTGCCGGGGCCTAAATATCTGACAATGGACTGTTCCAGTGTTGGGTGACGTGAAGAATGATTCTCTGCTATGACATGATGCCTGAATCTCTGCTATGGGACCTCTCTCCTCTGTCTGGGTGCCGGGGCCTAAATATATGACAATGGACTGTTCCAGTGTTGGCTGTCGTGAAGCCTGATTCTCTGCTATGACATGAAGACTGATTCTCTGCTGACATGAAGCCTGAATCTCTGTTATGGGACCTCTCTCCTCTGTCTGGGTGCCGGGGCCTAAATATATGACAGTGGCCTGTTCCAGTGGTGGGTGACATGAAGCCAGATTCTCTGCTATGGGACCTCGCTCCAATTGATATTGGTTCATTTTTATTTATTTTATTTTTATTCATTTCCCTATCCACATTTGTTTGCAGGGGATTTAACTACATTTTGCTGCCTTTTGCAGCCCTCTAGCCCTTTCCTGGGCTGTTTTACAGCCTTTTTAGTGCCGAAAAGTTCGGGTCCCCATTGACTTCAATGGGGTTCGGGACGAAGTTCGGGTCGGGTTCGGATCCCGAACCCGAACATTTCCGGGAAGTTCGGCCGAACTTCTAGAACCCGAACATCCAGGTGTTCGCTCAACTCTACTGTTGATCTGTACAGAGGATGCTCAGGGGGTAGAATGAAACAATTCACAGTAAAGCTCCACCTCCTGAGCACTTGAAAGAGCAGAATCTGGCAGAATAAAACTTAATATTCTCACAACTCCTGATAATAAAACCTTCTCAAAAGGTATGTTTGTACTAATCTCTCCATTTCCTACCTAGCGCTGTCAGCAGATGGTTAAAACTGCTGACAGACCCCTTTTAAACGGTATTCCATTATATACAGATCCCTAATATACAAAACAGTAATATACAAACCGAATCATTCCTTGGTTTCCAGCTAGTGTGAGATTTCAGTGGAAAGCAAGTTTTTCTTGTCTTTCTTGCAACCAGTCACCAAGCCATAGTTCATGGTCTGAGCTCCTTGGTCAACTTACATTTCATATACAGCATCCTATGATTTGTTGGCAGGTTAAACTTTAACACTAGCGTTTTTGTTTTCCGGTATTGAGTTCCGTCACAGGAGCTCAATACCGGAAAAAAACTGATCAGTTTTATCCTAATGCATTCTGAATGGAGAGCATTCCGTTCAGGATGCATCAGGATGCATCAGTTCAGTCCCTCTTATGTTTTTTGGTTGAAGAAAAAAACGCAGCATGCTGCAGTTTTATCTCCGGCCAAAAATACTGATGACTTGCCGGCATTGATCCGGCATTAATTCACATTGAAGTGTATTTGTGCCAGATTCGGCATGAAGTGTTCCGGCAAAACAGATTCGGCTTTCCCATCTGCGCATGCGCAGACCTTTAAAAATGCAAAAAAATTGAATAACACCGGAGAGACGGATCCGGTATTTCAATGCATTTGTCAGACGATCCGCATCCGGATCCGTCTGGCAAATGCCATCAGTTTGCGTCCGGATTGCCAGTAGGCATTTCTGGCGACGGAACTACCTGCCGAAATCCTCTGCCGCAAGTATGAAAGTATCCTGAAGGGCCAGTGGTGGGAAGTATGATTGCTGGGGGATCTGACCACTGAGATTCCAACTGATCATAAGAATAGGAGACCCCCGGTCCCAGGAGTTATTGAAGTAGTAGTACACATGCTTGACCAACATTCTACTCACTTCTGTAGGTCTGACAGAGGCAGTATAGTGGTATGCTCCCACAGACTGGAATGGAGTTGTGGTTAGATATGCATATTAGGCTCAATTCACACAGCAAACTCTGGAACCCCATGGGATTCATGGGTGTCCTAGTAGTCGGATCCCCAGCCATCCTGCATTTATCTGTATAGGTGATAAATGTCGTCTGTGTGCCAACCCCTTTTACCCCTTAAGGACTGGGCTCATTTTCACCTTAAGGACCAGGCCATTTGCAAATCTGACCAGTGTCACTTTATGTGTGAATAACTTTAAAACGCTTTTACTTATCCAGGCCATTCTGAGATTGTATTTTCGTCACATATTGTACTTCATAACACTGGTAAAATGGAGTAAAAAAAAAAAAAATTTATTTATAAAAAATACATTTACCAAACATTTGGAAAAATGTGCAAATTTCCAAGTTTCAATTTCTCTACAGTACTTCTATAATACATAGTAATACTTCCAAAAATAGTTATTAATTTACATTCCCATATGTCTACTTCATGTTTGAATCATTTTGGGAATGCCATTTTATTGTTTGGGGACGTTACAAGGCTTAGAAGTTTAGAAGCAAATCTTGAAATTTTTCAGAAATTTTCCAAAACCCACTTTTTAAGGACCAGTTCAGGTCAGAAGTCACTTTGTGAGGCTTACATAATAGAAACCACCTAAAAACTGATTTTACAAACTTTGTTAACCCTTTAGGTGTTCCACAAGAGTTATTTGCAAATGGTGATGAAATTTCAGAATTAAAATTTTTTGGCAGATTTGCCATTTTAATCCATTTTTTCCAGTAACAAAGCAAGGGTTAACAGCTAAACAAAACTCAAAATTTATTGCCCTGATTCTGTAGTTTATAGAAATACCCCATATGTGGTCGTAAACTGCTGTACGGGCACACAGCAGGGCGCAGAAGGAAAGGAACACCATATGGTTTCTGGAAGGCTGATTTGCTGGACTGGTTTATTTACACCATGTCCTATTTGAAGCCCCCCTGATGCACCTCTAGAGTAGAAACTCCCAAAAAGTTACCCAATTTTAGAAATTACACCCCTCAAGGTATTCAAAACTGATTTTACAAACTTTGTTAACCCTTTAGGTGTTCCACAAGAATTATTGCCAAAAAGAGTTGTACAAGGCAACCTGTACCAAGTAGACCGCAACTTTTTTGTACCATGCCCGGATTTTGCTCATGGTGTTATATGGCTTGAGAACTTGATCAGATAGATCAACTCCTCCCATATACCGACTGTAGTCCACGATACAATCAGACTTGAGGACCGTTGCCAGCGGTACCTCGCACAGGTACAGGGGTGATGCCGTTACCGTGAATTGTGGACAGTTCAAGGACATCCCTCTTGTCCTTATATCTGGCCAGCAACAGGTTTCCACTGATAAGGGCATGGGTCTTACCCCTGGGGATAGGTACCTGGAGGAAGTGGGTAGGGAGGCCACGTTGATTTTTCTGCACGGTCCCACAAGCGGATGTGGATCTGGCGGCGAGGGACTGGAACAAGGGGATGCTAGTATAAAAGTTATCCACGTACAGGTTGTAACCCTTATCTAGCAATGGGTGCATAAGGTCCTACACAAGTTTCCCGCTAACACCCAGAGTGGGGGGACATTCTGGGGGTTCAATACGGGAATCTTGCCCCTTGTACACACAAAACTTGTAAGTGTACCCTGAGGTACTCTCACAAAGTTTGTACAGCTTCACGCCATACCTCGCCTGTTTAGAGGGAACATACTGGCGGAAAACGAGTCTCCCCTTGAAAGCAATGGGAGACTCATCACCAGCGACCTCCCTTCCAGGTCCATAGGCCTCCAAAAATATGGCCCTGAAGTGATCGATGACCGGCCTGATTTTGTACAGTCGGTTATAGGCAGGATCACCTTTGGGGGGACATGCTGCATTATCTGCTTAATGCAGGCATTTCCGAATGGTCTCCAAACGGGAACGAGTCATGGCCTTACAGTAGAGTGGGGTCTTGTAGAGGATGTCCCCACTCCAGTACTGCCTGACACTGTTTTTTTTTTACTAGGCCCATGTGCAGCATGAGGCCCCAAAACGTCCTCATCTCGACTGCACTAACTGGAGTCCAGCCACCGGACCTAGCCAAAAAGGAGCCCGGGTGTTGAGAAATGAACTGTTTGGAGAACAAGTTTGTTTGCTCCACCATCAGATTCACAAAGTGGTCACTGAAAAAAAACTAAAAAAGTCATATTCAGTGAAGCTCACTGTGCGAATCTGGATTCCTGGTTGGCCAACAGAGTCAGGAATCATGGGCTCAAAATCCTCTGGGGTACACCATAAAAGTTCACCGGTAGGGGGCTCAGGTGGACTGATCTGGTGAGCCGGAAAACTAGTATGAGCACCAAGGATGCTCATACTAGTGTGGACCACAGGGTCCCTGGCATGGGGGTCCCCTGGCTCCGCCGCCTTGGGGGCTCATCACTAGATGATGAGGAGGACGCATATGACAAGAGAAAAATGGGGTCATCCTCGTCCTCACCGGGGCTCTCGGAGTCGGAGACAAGCAGGGCGTATGCCTCCTCAGCCGATAACATTTGGAGGGACATAGGGGAGTGTGTGTAAAACTTTATTTAGTGTGTGTATGTGTGGGGGGGGGGGGGTGGATGGGTTGTTCACTTTCACTTATAAACCTAACAGAAAAATAAAATAAAACTAAATTAAAAAAATGAAAGCCCCAAAAATTTGAAAAAAATAAAACGATTCACACTCGCTGATCAGCGGTCCGAAGCTGATCAGCGGTGGGGTGGGCGATGTGCTAACAGTGGCTGGACGCTAAGAGTGCCAGCCACAGTCAGCGCACGCACACAAAAAAAAAACATTTGCGCCCAAAAAAATGTGTGTGTGTAGGGGGGCAGGGGGGCAAGCTGCAGCACCCCTGGGGGGTCTAGGGTCGCACAGCTGAGTGTGCTGTGGACCCCAGACACCCGATCAGGGTAAAGCCCAAAAAAAACCTCCCCTTCCCTAAAACTATCCCTCAGTCTCCTTGCCTAATCTAACCTTTCCCTAAACCTGTCCCTGCAAACTTTTGAGTGCCAGATGGCACTTTGGTGGCTCACGTGGGGGTGCTGGGGGTGTTAGGCTCAGAGGTGGATGGATGCTCCTCTCTCCTGGCTCCACGGAAGCAGTGTGGAGGAGGAGAGCAGAGCTGGGGGAAGTTAACCCCTGCCTGCCCGTCCAGCCAATAGGATGCAATCCTGAGAGGTGATGTCACCGCCACCTCTCAGGATCTAAGGATGGTGATTGGTGGTGTATTATCACACAACCGATCACCATCCTATTCCGGGTTATCGGTCCGCCGGAGACCCGAATGACCCAGAAACGCAGCAAACCTCAGGTCTGAATTTACCTGCGGTTTTCTGCGATTGCCGATACGGGGGAGTCACAGGACCCCCCTCGGCATTGTCATAGAGTGCCTGCTGAATGATTTCAGCAGGCACTCTGTTCCGATCACCACCCGCCGCGCGGACCTGTACGCCCTGTGTCCTTAAGAGGTTAAATTACATATAATGAGTTCTCTAATACATGAGCTTGTCTACCTCCAAATCATAAATGCACCTTAGACTATCCGTATTGACTTCATGCAGAAATGGTTTTATGTTTAATTTAACTTTTGTTTTCATTTTCAAATGTAAAACTTTGCAGAGCTTTGTAAGAGATAAAGGAAAAATTGGTATGAGCGTGTGGGAGGCAGAAATCCTATTTTTAGTGGTATTCACAGGAAGTGACTTGGACGGCATCAGTTCCAAAAATTGCTCTAATTATAGACTTTAAACTAAGTGTATTTGTTCAGAACTTCTGGAATCATACTGAAAGCCTAAATTATTATGCCATTATTATTATTATTAGCAGAAGGACCCAGCTTCGCACGGGTATAGTTCATCCATTTCATTTAATGTTTGTGTGTGTCGTTAAAAGATATCGACAGTATCCACAATAACAGTGACCTCCACAGTTCCCTGTCCCCCTTAACAGCGACCTCCATCACGCCCGCCTCTTTAACAGTGACCTTCACAGCGTCCCGCCCCCTTATCAGTGACCTCCACAGAGGCCGCCTCTTTATTAGTGACCTCCACAGTACCCCATTTCCTTAACAGTGATTTCCACAACACACCATCCGCTGAACAGTGGCCTCTACAGCAATCTGCCACTAAACACTGACCTCCATAGCGGACTGTCCCCTTAACTGTGACCCTCACAGCAGCCTGCCCCTAGGGTGGACAGAGGTCCGGTTTTAGGCAGGACAGTCCAGCTTTCAGACTCCCTGTGCTCTGTCCGGCGCAGGTCCTGGACGGACACAGGGATGCCCTTTTGAACAGCTCACTCTCAGACAGCAACACTGTGCTGTGTGAGCGTGAGCTGTGGGGAGAAACTCACCCTCCCTCCCACCCACCCCTGCAGCTGACAGAAGTTAATTTTTACCTTAATTTATTCAATCCCTTCGGCTGCGAAGTGGGAGGGGGCATGGCTTAGTGGGACTTGGGGGCGGGGGTTTTAAGTCTGTCTTTTGAGGATGGCCTGAATGGCCACCCTACCTGCCCCTGAACTGAGACCTCCACAGCACTCCACTCCCTTAACAGTGTCATCAACAGCGCCCTGCCCCTTTAAAGCTGACCTGCAGCACTGAAGAAAAATGGCTGGGTTGTTATGGAAACCTGGTGTAAAACTGTGTGTATGTGGAGACTAAGGGCCTGCGAGCTTCTATTGGCTGATAAGGGTCATGTGACCAGTAGTGATGATCAAGCACCAAAGTATTCAGGTGTTCGGTTGTTTGGCCTGAACACATTGCTATAGTCGTGTGCTCTGCCGAGCACCCGAGTATAATGGAAGTCAATGGGAGACAGAGGGTGACTGGTTCATAAAAAAAAGGTTAGAAATTAATGGAATCCCCATCAAAATGGTTTGGAAACAGCATTAAGAGGATAGCTGGATGTGTCTTAGACTCCTATTATGTACAACATACAATAGACAAACACACAAAGGCTATATGCCAAAAGCCAGGTATGTGCAAGCCATCACTATATCCGTGAGACAGATAACAATGGCAGCCTTGTGCACTATGAGATATTTAAAACCAGCTCTCATCTGACTGAGAACCAGTAAACCTTAAAGTTATTTTGCATCTGTTGGATGGCTTGGGTGGACCTGCACACCTAGATCAATATCATTAGAGCGAACAAAAAGTTTTCTGATTATCCAAACATAATATTCAATAACCTTTCTATACAGTTTTGTCATGTAAAAACTCATTTGCATAAACATGGGCATATGGGAAAGACATGCAAATGACCAGAATCTGCCTTGTTTTTCAGCTGTCATAAGACTATGAAAACCAATAGATGGGGCTATTGAGTTATAAACAGCACCCTCTATTGGTTTCACAGTCTTATAACAAGACAAATATTCTTGTCAGAAGACTATAAAACCAATAGAGGGCGCTGTTCATAACTCAATAGCACTATCTATTAGTTTCATAGTCTTCTGACAAGAATATTAGACTGAGTCTTATGACAAGCTTATTAGTGTAGCCTTTTGCATGGAAAATTACCGATAAAAATTTGCGATCTACACTAGGATGATACCTGACACTGGGAAAGCTGGGTAATAACTTAGTGATAAAATCTGACACTGGGAAAGTTGGGTAATAACTCAGTGAATATATATTACACTGGGAAAGCTGGGTAATAACTCACGATCTACACTGAGTTATTACCCAGATTTTCCAGTGTCAGATATTATCACTGAATTACAACATAATTATTATATAATATTCGCTATATTGCTATATATTAGTTTTTTAGAATATTACGAATATTCTAAAAATCAAATATAGAGCAATATAGCGAATATGATCTCAGTGAATAGTCTTGTCATAACACTGTGCAACTAATAAAGGGCGCTGTTCATGAGTCATGATTCATGACTCATGTGAATCATGACTCATGAACAGCGCCCTCTATTAGTTGCATAGTGTTATGACAAGACTTTTCGCTGAGATCATAGTCGCTATATTGCTCTATATTATATATAGGTTGCTCTATATTATATATAGGTTGTCTATTGTATGTCCTGGGAGGACTTCTATATACTGTATGAAAAAAAATTGTCCAAAACACCTTCCCATAAATCTAAAATATACCTTTTAATAGTCACCTAAAAATAAGCTCAGATCGGGCTCAGATCCCAAGGATCAAGACAACATATATGCTGAATATCTCTGAATATCTCAGAAACAAAAGTTCTCCACGGTTACTCACGGTTTGCTGAAATAGTCCGATATAATTTCTTTAAGGGTTGGAGGGGGACTCATCCACAAGTCAGGTGTTGAAAAGGAACTTGTTGATAGTATCATCAATGGTAATACAAAGGTAATATATTAAGTACATCGATGGATGAAAGACCTAATATCTCCCTGTATGTCCCTTACTAGATCTAAGCCCAGGTACACCCCTTGATGGTAGGGGTTCCCTGTCCTCGTACCTAATCTGATAACCCCTATAATCCCCTATCCTATACAGAAGGAATGAAAAAGCTGAGTACATATAGCATACCATTAACGGACAGACAGAATGACAATTCTTTATTTGGCGCAAATGTTGGAAATTCATATTATCTGTACACTGCTGCTGCGAATCTTGCATTTCTTTTGTATCTATACCTAAAAGGGCCTCTCTTTTAAATATATATATATATATTTTTATTGTATCATGTAGCAGCATTATGGGCCCCAATGGGGGGGGGGGGGGCGCCACAAGATTAGCTCGCACAGGGCGCCTGAACACCTAAGGCCAGCCTTGATGCTGGGCTCCCTCCAATAGATGACGCCACTCCTCCAAGGCAAGTTTTATGACCAGAAGGTCTCTGTCTCCTATACAGTAATTCCTCTTAGCAGGGGAGAAGAGCTTAGAGAAAAATGCACAAATAAACATCTTGCCCTTGGAACCTTTCTGTAGAAAATAGGGCTGCAATGATTAATAGACTTTATCGATAATATTCGATAATGAGATTCGTTGTCGACGAATCCCATTATCGAAAAATCGCTGATTCGTTGCTATGCGGGCGGGCGGTTTATTTTACTTCTTTATTTTACCTTACAAAGAAGCTCCAGTAACAGGCAGAGCGGGCTGCGGTGTAATGTCACTTACTGACGGGACGCGCCTGCTCTGCCTGCGTCATTCATAAGGTGGGAGGAGCAGGCGCGTCATGTGAGTGAGTGACGTTACGCCGCTGCCGGCTCTGCCTGTTACCGGAGCTTTATTGTATTTGATTTTGTAAGGTATTAAAGATCAATTCATAGCGCTGATTTAAAGTTTAGGTAATAAGATCAATGAACTTGAGGCTATAATGGCATCTGAGAATATAGATGCAGTGGCTGTTACTGAGACGTAGTTCAAGGGGAGTAATGACTGGGATATATCAATACCAGGGTTCTCTCTATATAGGAAAGACAGAGAAGGCAAGAAGGGGGAGGGGTGGCCCTGTATGTAAAAGATAGCATAAAATCTAATTTGATACAAGTTAGTGAGAACAATTTAGAGTCAGTTTGGGTTACCTTGCAGCTTGATAATCATAAGTTAGCCCGTGTAGGTGTGATATATAGACCACCTAGCCAAGTCAAAGAATTAGATGATCTACTAGTAGAAATAGCCAAAATGACATTGAAGGGGGAAGTTATCATTATGGGAGACTTCAATCTTCCAGATGTAAACTGGAAAACCAAAATAGCTAGTTCTGCCAGGAGTACAGATATTCTACATTCCCTACTGGGATTATCTCTACAGCAAGTAGTGGAGGAGCCAACCCGGAAGAAGGCCATTTTAGATTTAGTATTCACAAATGGGAATTTGGTATCTGATATTACTGTAGGGGAAAGATTGGGATCTAGTGATCACCAGTCAGTGTGGTTTACTATAAGTACAGTGACTGAGTCACACCACACAAAAACAAAAGTTTTAGATTTTATAAAAACAGACTTTTCTAAAATTAGATTAGTGGTATACGAGTCCCTATCAGATTGGAACAGTTTCATTGGAGGAGGTGCAGTAGACATAGCTTATCTAGACTTTGTCCCACATAGAAGGCTTGTCAATAAATTGTAGTCTTTGGGCTTGGACTCCCATATTGTTGAATGGATTAGGCAGTGGCTGAGGGACAGGCAACAGAGGGTTGTAGTCAATGGAGTAGATTCAGACCAGGGTCTTGTTACCAGTGGGGTACCTCAGGGATCTGTTCTGGGACCCATATTGCTTAATATCTTTATCAGCGAAATTGCAGAAGGCCTCAATGGTAAGGTGTGTCTTTTTGCTGATGACACAAAGATTTGTAACAGGGTTGATGTTCCTGGAGGGATACACCAAATGGAAAAGGATTTAGGAAAACTAGAGGAATGGTCAAAAATCTGGCAACAAAAATTTAATGTTGATAAGTGCAAGATAATGCACCTGGGGCGTAAAAACCCAAGAGCAGAATATAAAATCAGTGATACAGTCCTAACCTCAGTATCTGAGGAAAGGGATTTAGGGATCATTATTTCAGAAGACTTAAAGGTAGGCAGACAATGTCATAGAGCAGCAGGAAATGCTAGCAGAATGCTTGGATGTATAGGGAGAGGCATAAGCAGTAGAAAGAGGGAGGCGCTCATGCCGCTCTACAGAGCACTAGTGAGACCTCATTTGGAGTATTGTGCGCAGTACTGGAGACCATATCTCCAGAAGGATATTGATACTTTGGAGAGAGTTTAGAGAAGAGCTACTAAACTGGTACATGGATTGCAGGATAAAACTTACCAGGAAAGATTAAAGGACCTTAACATGTATAGCTTGGAAGAAAGACGAGACAGAGGGGATATGATAGAAACTGCTAAATACATAAAGGGAATCAACAAGGTAAAAGAGGAGTATTTAAAAGAAGAAAAACTGCTACAAGAGGACATAGTTTTAAATTAGAGGGGCAAAGGTTTAAAAGTAATATCAGGAAGTATTACTTTACTGAGAGAGTAGTGGATGCATGGAATAGCCCTCCTGCAGAAGTGGTAGCTGCAAATACAGTGAAGGAGTTTAAGCATGCATGGGATAAGCATAAGGCCATCCTTCATATAAGATAGGGCCAAGGGCTATCCATAGTATTCAGTATATTGGGCAGACAAGATGGGCCAAATGGTTCTTTTCTGCCGACACATTCTATGTTTCTATGTTTCTAAGTTACTGCAGGGTAATGGTTAAGGAATACTCTTTAGATATTGCTGTGAGCGGTGGGGCCGGTGTATTGGGACTTGGGAGACCTGTGGATGACACATATAGCATAAGATGCTATATAGTGTCATCCACAGATCCTCCCCATAGCAGTGTCATCCACAGATCCCCCTCCCCATAACAGTGCCATCCACAGTTCCCCCTCCCCATGGCAGTGCACAGATCCCCCTCCCATAGCAGTGCCATCGACAGATCCCCCATAACAGTGTCATCCACAGACTCCCCATAACAGTGTGTCATCCACAGAACCCCCATAACAGTGTGTCATCCACAGAACCCCCATAACAGTGTGTCATCTACAGATCCCCCATAAACGTGTGTCATCCACAGATACCCCATAGAAGTTAAACTTGCAAGATCATACTTGTCTATCCCAAGTACATCCACACCACCGGAACGCCTCTTCTCTGCTACAGGCAACATAGCGTGTAAGAAGAGAGCTAGCCTCAGCCCTGAGCACCATGTGGACATGTTGTCTTTTTTACATTGTAATGCAAAATTTGTATAATTATGTAACTCCTAAATTTGTTTTAATATGGCCTTTGAATATAATTTTTCAAGTAAAGTCATATAAACCCCTTTTTTTTCCTTTTGGTGTTTTTCCCTGATTAATCGATGAAATTATCGGCAACTAATCGATTATTCAAATAATCGTTAGCTGAAGCCCTAGTAGTAAAACAGTATCGGCTCCTATGGAGGAGGCATCCACTTCTAAAATTAATTGGCAGGAGACATCAGGATGACACAGAACTGGTGCAGAAGCAAAGGACCTCTTTAATTGGACGAAGGTGGCCTCCGCCTCAGGAGTCCAGACTCTGGCATTTACCCCTTTCTTAGTAAGAGCGGAGATTTGAGACGTAAGAGATGAAAAATTCGGGATGAACTGACGATAGAAATTAGCAAATCCAAGGAAGCGCTGTATAGCACAAAGACCATGTGGGCAGGGCCAGTCCATAACTGCATTACATTTTTCACGATCCATCTGAAACCCGGCATCCGAGATTATGTATCCAACGAACGGTACGGTAGATTTTTCAAAGATGCATTTCTCGAGTTTGGCATAAAGTCGATTCTCTCTAAACCACTGTAAAACTAAACGTACATGCTTCCGGTGAGTGGTCAAATCTGGAGAATAGATTAGTATATCGTCCAGGTACACCATCATGCAGACATAGAGCAGGTCCCGGAAGATATTGTTTACTAGTGATGAGCGGCAGGGGTCATATTTGAATTCGCGATATTTCGCGAATATTTTTTAGAATATTCGTCAAATATTCGAAAATTCACGATTTTTTTTACTTGAAAAATCGGCAAGGTAATGATTGTGTAATATGCGAATTTTCGTATTCGAATTTTTTTTGCGAATTTTTCAACTTACAACTATTAGACAAAAAAGATTATAGCACTATATTAGCTAAATTGCTCTATATTTGATTTTTTTCGAATATCCGCTATATTGCTATAACTTAGTTTTTTCAAATATTCGTAATATTCTAAAACAAGAATATATAGTAATATAGCGAATATTCGAAAAAAACGAATATATAGCAATTTAGCTAATATAGTGATATAATCTTCTTTGTCTAATAATTGTAATTTTTTTCTCATCTGAAGTTCAGATTGGAAAAAAATCACAACTATAAAAAAAACTATTACAGCACTATATTAGCTAAATTGCTCTATATTTGTTTTTTTCGAATATTCGCTATATTGCTATAACTTTTTTTTTATTTGAATATTTGTAATATTCTAAAACAAGAATATATAGCAATATAGCGAATATTCGAAAAAACTAATATAGAGCAAAATTTGCAAACACTACTACTCCTATAGTCAAGTATATTGCAGCCTTCTTATTGGCCCACAAGCTAGAAGCAGGGAGGGATCATCTGTACTGATAAAAAAAATAAAAGTACCTATATTCGCGATAAAAATTCGAAATTCGAATATTCGTGATCACTATTGTTTACCAACTCCTGGAATACTGAAGGAGCATTGCACAGCCCGAAGGGCATGACGAGATACTCGTAGTGTCCATTACGAGTATTGAAAGCAGTCTTCCACTCATCGCCCTTTCGAATGCGGATAATGTCGAATTTTGCGAAATTCCTGTCAAAGAGTTCGGAGATTAGCAGAAGAGGGTATCAATTCTTGACTGTGACCTTATTCAGTAGTGATGAGCGGCATAGGCAATATTAGTTTTCATGATATTTTATGAATTTTTTTGCGTAAAATTCGCAATAAATTTGCAAATTCTAGAATTCGTGATCTCGTCATTATTTTCGCGATTGCGCAAAGCGGCACTAATGCGCATATTTTTTGCGCAATACATGCAACTTCACATTTTATCAGGTCTGAGTAGATATTACTGATTGGTGCACTAAGTATTTTTGTTACATCACAGCACTATGTCTGTAGCATGTATGTATGTATGGACAGCAGAGAAACAGTAATTCCTATCACACTCCCTATCAGCTACACTATATCACTGTCTAGCCTACACTGACTATCTCCTTTACCGCGCTCGGTTGATCCCTATCAGGGTTGCGTCGGAATGGTAAGATTGTTCCATACTTTTTAAGCCATATCTAACCATACCTTAATTATCTGTACGTGGTGCTTTTTCTTTTAAAAGGTTTATTAGTAAAAGTTATATTTTAAGCTCCCTCATTACCTCTATTGTTTTCTACACTGACTATCTCCACCACTCCACCAGTATCTCTTTACATGGCAGCAGTGATGCCTGTAAATACTACCGCCATGTGCAGCACGCCAGACCTGCAGGGTATTGCGATTGTGAGGTCACGGTTTATGGGCAAGCGAGGGTTACTCACAGTTTTGTAGGAAAACCCTGGGCAGGCATGCGGCAGTGAAGGAGAGGCTGGCACAGGAGTCATCTGGGGCACACTCTGTATATAGGGACCAAGCCTGATGGTGGATGAGGTGCCCTGGATATTGCAGGTGTTTTATGTGCCTGGTGCAAGGTCCCTTTAAGAATCGTGACGCCAGTGCCTGTAACTGTGGCGCACCGGTTTCTAGCAGTAATAAGTGAGGAACACAAGTTGCGGTGAACCAAACTTTGCTTTATGGCTGGTTTCACACGGGCGTTGCGGAAAAATGTGCGGGTGCGTTGCGGAAACACCCGCGATTTTTCCGCGCGAGTGCAAAACATTGTAATGAGTTTTGCACTCGCGTGAGAAAAATCGCGCATGTTTGGTACCCAAACCCGAACTTCTTCACAGAAGTTCGGGCTTGGGATTGATGTTCTGAAGATTGTATTATTTTCCCTTATAACATGGTTATAAGGGAAAATAATAGCATTCTGAATACAGAATGCTTAGTATAATAGCGCTGGAAGGGTTAAAAAAAATAAAAAAGTTAACTCACCTTATCCCCATGATCGTGTAGTTCCCGGTCGGTCTGTTCTTTAGCTGTGGGCTGAATGACCTTTGGTGATGTCAGATCACATGCTCCAATCACATGGTCCATCACCATGGTGATGGAGCATGTGATCTGACATCACCACAGGTCCTTTAGCCACAGCTAAAGAACAGACCGACCGGGAACTAGGCGATCATGGGGATAAGGTGAGTTAACTTTTTTTATTTTTTTTAACCCTCCCAGCACTTTTATACTAAGCATTCTGTAGTCAGAATGCTATTATTTTCCCTTATAACCATGCTATAAGGGAAAATAATACAGTGAATAGACAGTCACCTAGCAACCATGCGTGGAAATCGCACCGCATCCGCACTTGCTTGCGGATGCTTGCGATTTTCACGCAACCCCATTCATTTCTATGGGGCCTGCGTTACGTGAAAAACGCTGAATATAGAACATGCTGCGATTTTCACGCAACGCATAAGTGATGCGTGAAAATCACCGCTCATGTGAACAGCCCCATAGAAATGAATGGGTCAGGATTCAGTGCGGGTGCAATGCGTTCAACTCACGCATCGCACCCGCGCGGAAATCTCGCCCGTGTGAAAGGGGCCTTACTAGTAACAGTTCAACTTTGTACAAGTCAGTCGTCCATATAGCAAGTTCCCTTTCACAAGCAGGTTTTCACAATTAACAATGGCAGGTATATTCCTTGCAAGATACTCGGAGGGCAATAATCACACACACTCAGATCAGGTTGTACCTTCTCCTCAGATATAGAGTACACTGTTCCTAGAACTCCTGTCTAGTTTCTATCCCAAGGCCCGGACGCCCAAATGCTGGCTTTTATCCTTGGCAAATAATCTTCCTCCCGCATTTATCCTTGCTCTATATTTATGACTCTTCTGCCCTTCAGCTTACTTGAGTTTAGCTGGAACTCTGGCTCTGCTTGGCATGTGGGAACTGCAGGTTTCTCCCAGGAGGCACACTCTTCTACTGGGGTGAATCTTCTGAGCTAGCATAGACTCAGGGAAACTGCAGGCAGGCTGTACTTCTTCACTAGCCTCCTGGTGGCAACTAGAAGCCTGGACTGTCTAGCTGCATGTCAGGAGGAGGCCCTCAGCTTGTCTCTGGCTGGTGCCCTCTCACTTCTGTCTCCACAGACTCCTGACTACACAGACTGACTCCTTCCTGTCTGGGCCTAGACATTTATACTAGTGGCTCCCTATCTCCCTCTAGTGTCTAGGATGCTACACTACACCCCAATAGGCCTGCTGTACATGTCACAGGGGAACAATACATATAAAAACCTATAGAAAATACATTAAAATGCATAGTTAAATATAATGCCACTGTCCCTCAGGAGTAAGAATACCACATGGCCCAATTAACCCTTGTGTAGTGCCCACCCCTACCTAGTGGGACACTACACATGTAAACCATATGTGTCAATACTGGAGAATGTGACGCACTGTGCAGAATTTTTCAGTCTTAAGTCCAACCCCCTTTGCAGGTCATAACCTTTAACAAAGCCCAAGCAAAGATGCTAGAGGGGCAACGTGACCAAAGGGCACAAACAGGGGGTCATAACTGAAACAGAGGCATTAGGGTCACCTGAGGCAGGGTAATAGTGGGGATCCTGGAGCAGGGATAACTGGAGAAGAGGCAATATTAGCAGTGCATATAGTGTGGCGGCATCTGCAGCTGTGGCATTTATGTGGGTGCACCTAAAGCAGAGGCATTGGGGGGGACCTAGGGCAGAGTCCCCCCAATGCCACTCTGAACTCTGCAGAGGGCAGCACACATACACAGATCTGAGTATACTATAAACAAATCCCCTATTTCCCCCTTACAGTCTCCTACAGCTCACTACTGTCACACATCTAAGAAATCAGCCCAGCACCACAGAGGATTCCTTCTCTCCAGCAACCACAGTTTTCTGAGCAGGGAGGGCAGGAGGTTGGCCAGACATGTTCTCTCCTCCTTCACTGCCAGCAGCCCGGGAAGTGTAGACGATACTGCAGGGCCTTCTGTACAATTTACACCAGTAGGAGGCTTCATCACTGTGCAATACTGCCACCTAGTGGCTACAATAATTATCTCTCCTGAGAAACAAGAGAAATAATGACTCCTCCGTCTTATCTCCGGGCACAGGAGACTGGGGGCCTACCGAGGAATCCCCCGCCTCCCTGGTGGGCCAGTCCGAGCCTGAGAAAAAGAGTCGATAGACTAATACAGTCTCTAGAAAGTGATAGAGTACAGTTTTGTCCCCATAGACCAAGGAATGACAGGACAGCTGTGCAACTATATTGTCCTGCCTTATCTAATCCTTCAGCAGTATAAAAATGTTGTCATTCGCCCTCTGATTTTAATGAAATGACTCTGCCTACTCTGTCTCAGTGTGCACAGCAAAGCTGAATAGAGAACAGGAAGTGTTAGCTTATTGTGGGGCTCTAACTAGTATATTTTTGAGTGTAAAATAAATAAATTTATTGAGTAATTACCCCTCTTTAACCCCAAAATTGATTTAACCTGTGAAAATCTGTCCCCTTCACCATCATATTTCTCTTTACTATCAGTGTGTTTGCATATAGTAGAATGCTATATTGCATACTACAGTTTACTATACCCGTCCTTTCCTATGATTTACCATCCATGATTTCTGGTCTTATTACATAAGAGCTAGCTCCTATATAACAATTGCTACATATATTTATTTAAGAAAATGTTAAGAAGTCTTCCAGTACCAACTTTTAGAGAGTTGCTTTACATTAATTTTATCCTAAGCAAATTATTCCCGGATGAACGTTGTAACATTGTGGAAAATGTGTTAAAATCAAGGTAGCTGTGGTGATGGTTCGTTCTGCTGTTAAGTTTTATTAAGTAGAGTTAAATATAGAATACCAAGAAGAGAAATGAACAAACAATGAACTAAACTTAGAGAAAAGTCTAAAAGTTTTATTACTTTAAGTGGTTGTCCTAATGTTCATGCAAAAGGTAGCTTGTGTAATTTTCTTTTTTGTAAAACGTTTCTGGCACAAAGGGCTTCATAAATTACCACTATATGTTCAGTAGGCCCAAGAATGGACAAAAGATCCTTTATTAAGACCACTCCCCTTGCGTGGCCACCCTAATACAGACCCATACCTCCCTGTCAACAAATCTATTAAATTATTACAAGGTTTATTACACAATTTATTACAGGTTTGTGTATCTACTTCCATTTTGCATTTTTTTTTTTTGTTTTTTTTATTGCGATATGTGTCAGGTATAGGGATGAGTGAACCCAAACTGCAAAGTTCAGGTTTTTACAGAGTCTTTTTTACTGAAGTTCAGGTTTGGTCTTCGGGTGATTTTATTATTTTCCGTTATAACCTGGTTATATCGGAAAATAATAGCATTTTTAAGACAGAATGCAAAAAAATATGGCCAGTTAGGGTTAAAAAAACCCTCACCTCATCCACTTGATTGAGCTGCAGCAGCTTCTTCTATCTTCACTGAACAGGACCTGCCAAAGGTCCCACGTGGTGATGTCATCATGCATATCACAGGTCCTGTTCAGTTAAGATATAAGAAGCTGCTTTAGCGCGATCAAGTGAATGAGGTGAGTTGTTTTTTAACCCCTAAATGGCGATATTGTTTTGCATTCTGTCTTAAAAATGCTATTATTTTCCGATATAACCAGGTTATAACGGAAAATAATAAAATCACCCGAAGACCGAACTCGAACTTCAGTGAAAAAGTCTGGGTAAAGTTTGGGTCCTCATTGACTTCAATGGGGTTCAGGTTTTTGGTCAAGTTCGGGTCTCGAGCCCAAACTTTTACCTGAAGTTCGTCCGAACCTGGCGAAACCGAACTTCCACGGGTTCGCTCATGCCTAGTCAGGTACAATGGTTGCTAAGCATTCATTGGGATGCATGGCTATATAATTCCCCAGTAAAACATTCAAAGTATGCTGACCACTCTGTGTATAGTAGGCAGGCTTGCAAAGGAGCAAAGTATGGAATCCACGCCCCTGGCTTGGGGGCCAAAATAATGCAAAAAGAGGATGGATCCATATCTTCTAAAAACTCCAATTTTTATTTAGTAGCAAAGACAACAGACATTAGATAAAACGTCCCAGGATACGTGTGTCAAACATGTAGGCTATACCTGGAACCTTTTATCTAATGTCTGTTGTCTTTCCTACTAAATAAAAAAAATGGAGTTTTAAGAAGATTGGATTCATCCTCCCTTTGCATTAATTTCCCAGTAGACTGACATTCAGCAGTGAAGGGGGAGGGGGCATTCTCTGACTTCCTTACAGGTTCTAATGACTTCACCTAGGGGTGGAGTACAGAGGTAGCAGAGCCCCGGCACTTGAGGGAAGCCCTTGCACACACGAAGGCTTCAGTATTATAAAGGGTACATGGTAGGTTGGGCTACGCTTACAGATTTTGCATTGGGACATCCTTGATGATAACAAAAAAAAGGTGCAATTTTTCAGACAGCTTCAATATAAGTAAACGAACAGCTGTAATATGTAAATTGCAGTAACTTGTATGTAACGCTGTTCACTGTCGGGATAAATACATTTATATTTTTATAGTTTTGGCGTTTTGGGACACGGCAGTGCATATGATCTTTATCTTTGTTAATTGTTTGTTTATTTTTATTTCTAATATAGCTAAAGGGGGTGATTTCAATTTTTATATTTAATTTTATATTTCTAAAAAAAAAGTAACTTATTTTTTACCCTTTTTTTTAAGTCTCCTTAGGGGAATTGAACATTTAATCATAATATCACGTTTCCTATAGACTGCCATGAGTTATCATGGCAGCCTATGAAAACCTTATTATGTTCTTATCCATAAGAACATTGCTATGGCAGGCATCACAGCGTCTAATAGGATTGAGGCTACCACAGAGAACGAGTTGCTAACCCCGATCTTAGCATCAGGAAGCCATTGGGACCCAAAGAGCCCAGTACTCCTGTGGAGAAGCCTCACAGATGTAATTATCACAAATTGACCATGGCATCTGAGAACTTGAATGTCTGTGATTGGCATTATCGCCAATCATAGACATTAGCTTCTGGTGGTTACTATGAAAAACAGCAGGCACCAACTTTTGCCTATAGTTTAAGTAAATGCACCAACGCCTGAAATAGGATCAACACTTTATACATGAGCTCCCTCCTTCTCCATTTTTAAGCTGCCAGGTACAGATCTATGTTTCTTCACACTAGTCATGGTTTTTATACCTTTGTTTAATCACAATTATCCCGCAGTTTGTACACTGCTGATAGACATCAGTCAGTTCTTTTACGTCCTCCCATATGCTGACACTTGGATTTCATTTAGTTTCCATGTATGTGATTTGGCTGCTGTGAATAACACTGGCAAATAATAATTCGGAAGATCCCGTATGAAGAGCTTTCAGGAGATACAGCCATGGAAATATCCCATTTAGGCTACATGCACACGACCGTTGTGTGTTTTGCGGTCCGCAAAACACAGATGGCGTCCATGTGCGTTCTGCAATTTGCAGAATGGCCGACAGCCATTAATATAAATGTCTATTCTTGTCCGCAAAATGGACAAGAATAGGACAGGTTATATTTTTTTTGGCGGACCACGGAACGGAGACACGGATGCAGACAGCACACGGAGTGCTGTCCGCATCTTTTGTGGCCCCATTGAAGTGAATATGTCCGCATCCAAGCCGCAAAAACTGCGGCTCGGATGCAGACCAAAACAACGGTTGTGTGCATGAGGCCTTATTCAAAATAGGGTGAAAATTCAATTTTGATTCTGCATGGCTTGTATCATATACAGATGAAATTGCTTGGTTTGGGGAGAGTAACTATGTAACTATGAGAAGTCTTGAGGCTCCCAAAAAGAGAAACAATGTAAAATATTGTAATTTGATACCTTTTAATGGCTAACTAAAAGAAATGATGTCATAAGGCAAGCTTTTGAGACTCTGAGGTCTCTTCTTCAGGCCCGAAATGAAGATTTCTGGCCTGAAGAAGGGACCTTAGAGTCTTCAAAGCTTGCTTTATAACATTATTTCTTTTAGCCATTAAAAGGTATCAAATTACAATATTTTACACTGTTTCTCTTTTTGAGAGCATTAAGACTTCTCACTACTGGCTACTTTCACACTTGCAGCAACACGGCAGGCTGTTCCGGCGGGGGAACAGCCTGAGAGATCCGTGCTAACGCCAGCCCACCGTGCCATCGGAAATCCGCTCCGGCCCCATTCAATATAATGGGCCAAGAGGCGGCGGGACAAAAAACGCAGCATGCTGTGGCCGGACCTCCGTCCCACCCCCATTATAGTGAATGCACAGTGGGCTAGAGTTAGCATGGATCTGGCAGGCTGTTCCCCCGCCGGACCCTGCTGCCGCAAGTGTGAAAGTACCCTAACACAGTAACAAACCTTTTTCTTTGTAACTATGTATTTGCAGATCCTCTAGAAGCCAAAATAGCACCATTTTCACTTATAGGAGCGACGGAAGGTTGCAGTCTGCTCTATTCATGAGGATAGTGCTCCCCTTCCATTCCCACATAATTCTTCTATTCCAAAGCGATCGTCAAGATTTTCCTTAGATTTTGTTGTCATCGCCAGTCTCCGAAGTTCAAAACCGCCGACCGGGCTCCATCCTGATCACAAAACACTGCCTCTGATATTTCGCTTTTTGAAGCCGCCACTGACTCGTAGGGCTGAAGCCGAGCAGAATCCTTTACATCAAAAGACATTGAAAAGCTGATGAGATGTGAAATAATGGGCCTTCCCCACCAAATCCCCCCACTTTGTGTTTAACCTTCACAGGGGTTGTTAACCACCCTGGGAAAAGGTAATTACAAAGTAGAGCTACAATAGATAATTAAATACGATTTGAAAAAGCGATCTGTGAGTAGGAAGCCAAAGACGGCACCGGCGAGAGGGAAGTCGCAACTCGTTACGGGCCTAATGGTCTTTGTTCGGCTGCCTGATAATTGTCAAGCCGGTGAATAGCTTAATCTTAGAAAGGCATTTTCTACTGATTTTTCGGCTTGTACTGTCTTATAATCCTCCTCTTGTCGAGATTTGTTCTGATAAAGACCCACTTGACGCTCTCCTTGTACAACTTCATGGCTATTTGTTCCTTTCAAACGGTAACTAAGGATGAAATCTGTAAAGGGTGCGGCGGGTCAAACTCAGACATTGCTCTTTTGTATGGGACTTTTTCTAGAAGTGTTTCATGCTCTATACATTCACAGTCTATAGCGAGAGATGGAGCAAAAGTACTGACTGGAATGGTAATCTTAGGGTGACCCGCCAGCTCAGTGGATAGGGCCTTGAGTACCCCATACAGCTCTAAATCACTTCTTCTATTCAGATAATATATTACTAAACTGTCTACCTGCAGTCACTACTAGGGGGAGCTTAGTGTACAGGAATTTATATAGTTACAGTTGACTGCAATGGAAGCTGTACTAATCTTTTTGCACTGAGCTCCCCCTAGGGGTGGCTGCATGAAAATGCAGTGGTTTTTCATCTGGAACAGAAGGATTTTAGCGTCAGGTAACATCTGGACCCAAAGTAGTCACGTGATCTGCCACCATTGAAGGTGCAACACAGTTTCTAGGAGCTACCTCTTAAGGTCAAAAACACACTAATGAGTTAATTGACTTCTTGTTAAATTGGCCTCCCTCATTTGAAATTGTGAGTTAGGACCCTTGCAGGCAGCGGGTAGCTATAAGGGGTTCATGGGTAGCAGTCAAACCCAGGCCTTGTTATTTATAAGGGTTCAAAGACCCCCCTGCCACATTATAAGGCACAAGTAATAAATAGCACATGGGGCCCCATTTCAGATTTTTTTATTAGGGCTCTGAACCCTCAGGTTTCAACTCTGACTACAGGGAAAATGTACAGTATAACCCATTGCAACTCATACCATGTGATATGCATCTTGGCTGGCTTTGTGTTGATATGTGCTGCTATTTGCTATTACAAGAAAATTTAGACAAAAAAATTCAGAATCACAGGTGCATATCCATGAAGCAAACATAATTACAAAAAACAAAATGGCTGCACACCATTATATATACAAACAATAGAGCTAAGAAATGGGGGTCATTCTAGATAAAAGTGGTACAATACCGACTATAAATGAGTATACATGAATAATGGAACCTCTTAGCGCACATACGTATCGGGCCCATCTACCCGGCGTCAAGGTGGCTTCCGCAGATGGGTCCCTAATAGGGATGAGCGAACTCGAACTGTATAGTTCGGGTTCGTACCGAATTTTGGGGTGTCCGTGACACGGACCCGAACCCGGACATTTTCGTAAAAGTCCGGGTTCGGGTTCGGTGTTCGTCGCTTTCTTCGCGCTTTTGTGACGCTTTCTTGGCGCTTTTTGAAAGGCTGCAAAGCAGCCAATCAACAAGCGTCATACTACTTGCCCCAAGAGGCCATCACAGCCATGCCTACTATTGGCATGGCTGTGATTGGCCAGAGCACCATGTGACCCAGCCTCTATTTAAGCTGGAGTCACATAGCGCCGCCCGTCACTCTGCTCTGATTAGCGTAGGGAGAGGTTGCGGCTGCGACAGTAGGGCGAGATTAGGCAGATTAACTCCTCCAAAGGACTTGATTAACTGATCGATCTGCAGCTGTGGATCATTGAGCTGCTGATCCTCAATTGCTCACTGTTTTTAGGCTGCCCAGACCGTTTGTCAGTCACATTTTTCTGGGGTGATCGGCGGCCATTTTGTGTCTTGTGGTGCGCCAGCACAAGCTGCGACCAAGTGCATTTAACCCTCAATGGTGTGGTTGTTTTTTGGCTAAAGCCTACATCAGGGTGAAGCTGTCACACCAAGTGCATTTAACCAGCAATAGTCTGTTCATTTTTTGGCCATATACAAAATCAGGGGCAAGCTGCGCCTGTCACCAAGTGCATTTAACCCTCAATGGTGTGGTTGTTTTTTGGCTAAAGCCTACATCAGGGTGAAGCTGTCACACCAAGTGCATTTAACCAGCAATAGTCTGTTCATTTTTTGGCCATATACTAAATCAGGGGCAAGCTGCGCCTGTCACCAAGTGCATTTAACCCTCAATGGTGTGGTTGTTTTTTGGCTAAAGCCTACATCAGGGTGAAGCTGTCACACCAAGTGCATTTAACCAGCAATAGTCTGTTTATTTTTTGGCCATATCCCAGTCTAATTCTGTCACTAAATCCATACCGGTCACCCAGCGCCTAAATACTAGGCCTCAAATTTATATCCCGCTAAATCTGTCCTTAGTGCTGTAGCTGGGCGAGTTATTTAGTGTCCGTTCAAGCACATTTCTTGTTCTGGGTTGAAATACAATTCCCAATTTAGCAATTTCATAATTTAGTGGTTTCTGCTATATCAGAGCTATTTGAAATCTATCCCTAAAAGGGTATATAATATTCAAGGTGCACATTGGGTCATTCAGAATAACTTCACACACACCCGCTACTGTGTATTTCCAAGTCTAATTCTGGCACTAAACCCATACCTGTCACCCAGCGCCTAAATACTAGGCCTCAAATTTATATCCAGCTAAATCTGTCCCTAGTGCTGTAGCTGGGCGAGTTATTTAGTGTCCGTTCAAGCACATTTCTTGTTCTGGGTTGAAATACAATTCCCAATTTAGCAATTTCATAATTTAGTGGTTTCTGCTATATCAGAGCTATTTGAAATCTATCCCTAAAAGGGTATATAATATTCAAGGTGCACATTGGGTCATTCAGAATAACTTCACACACACCCGCTACTGTGTATTTCCAAGTCTAATTCTGGCACTAAACCCATACCTGTCACCCAGCGCCTAAATACTAGGCCTCAAATTTATATCCCGCTAAATCTGTCCCTAGTGCTGTAGCTGGGCGAGTTATTTAGTGTCCGTTCAAGCACATTTCTTGTTCTGGGTTGAAATACAATTCCCAATTTAGCAATTTCATAATTTAGTGGTTTCTGCTATATCAGAGCTATTTGAAATCTATCCCTAAAAGGGTATATAATATTCAAGGTGCACATTGGGTCATTCAGAATAACTTCACACACACCCGCTACTGTGTATTTCCAAGTCTAATTCTGGCACTAAACCCATACCTGTCACCCAGCGCCTAAATACTAGGCCTCAAATTTATATCCAGCTAAATCTGTCCCTAGTGCTGTAGCTGGGCGAGTTATTTAGTGTCCGTTCAAGCACATTTCTTGTTCTGGGTTGAAATACAATTCCCAATTTAGCAATTTCATAATTTAGTGGTTTCTGCTATATCAGAGCTATTTGAAATCTATCCCTAAAAGGGTATATAATATTCAAGGTGCACATTGGGTCATTCAGAATAACTTCACACACACCCGCTACTGTGTATTTCCAAGTCTAATTCTGGCACTAAACCCATACCTGTCACCCAGCGCCTAAATACTAGGCCTCAAATTTATATCCCGCTAAATCTGTCCTTAGTGCTGTAGCTGGGCGAGTTATTTAGTGTCCGTTCAAGCACATTTCTTGTTCTGGGTTGAAATACAATTCCCAATTTAGCAATTTCATAATTTAGTGGTTTCTGCTATATCAGAGCTATTTGAAATCTATCCCTAAAAGGGTATATAATATTCAAGGTGCACATTGGGTCATTCAGAATAACTTCACACACACCCGCTACTGTGTATTTCCAAGTCTAATTCTGTCACTAAACCCATACCTGTCACCCAGCGCCTAAATACTAGGCCTCAAATTTATATCCCGCTAAATCTGTCCCTAGTGCTGTAGCTGGGCGAGTTATTTAGTGTCCGTTCAAGCACATTTCTTGTTCTGGGTTTAAATACAATTCCCAATTTAGCAATTTCATAATTTAGTGGTTTCTGCTATATCAGAGCTATTTGAAATCTATCCCTAAAAGGGTATATAATATTCAAGGTGCACATTGGGTCATTCAGAATAACTTCACACACACCCGCTACTGTGTATTTCCAAGTCTAATTCTGGCACTAAACCCATACCTGTCACCCAGCGCCTAAATACTAGGCCTCAAATTTATATCCCGCTAAATCTGTCCTTAGTGCTGTAGCTGGGCGAGTTATTTAGTGTCCGTTCAAGCACATTTCTTGTTCTGGGTTGAAATACAATTCCCAATTTAGCAATTTCATAATTTAGTGGTTTCTGCTATATCAGAGCTATTTGAAATCTATCCCTAAAAGGGTATATAATATTCAAGGTGCACATTGGGTCATTCAGAATAACTTCACACACACCCGCTACTGTGTATTTCCAAGTCTAATTCTGGCACTAAACCCATACCTGTCACCCAGCGCCTAAATACTAGGCCTCAAATTTATATCCCGCTAAATCTGTCCTTAGTGCTGTAGCTGGGCGAGTTATTTAGTGTCCGTTCAAGCACATTTCTTGTTCTGGGTTGAAATACAATTCCCAATTTAGCAATTTCATAATTTAGTGGTTTCTGCTATATCAGAGCTATTTGAAATCTATCCCTAAAAGGGTATATAATATTCAAGGTGCACATTGGGTCATTCAGAATAACTTCACACACACCCGCTACTGTGTATTTCCAAGTCTAATTCTGGCACTAAACCCATACCTGTCACCCAGCGCCTAAATACTAGGCCTCAAATTTATATCCAGCTAAATCTGTCCCTAGTGCTGTAGCTGGGCGAGTTATTTAGTGTCCGTTCAAGCACATTTCTTGTTCTGGGTTGAAATACAATTCCCAATTTAGCAATTTCATAATTTAGTGGTTTCTGCTATATCAGAGCTATTTGAAATCTATCCCTAAAAGGGTATATAATATTCAAGGTGCACATTGGGTCATTCAGAATAACTTCACACACCCGCTACTGTGCATTTCCAAATCTAATTCTGTCACTAAACCCATACCTGTCACCCAGCGCCTAAATACTAGGCCTCAAATTTATATCCCGCTAAATCTCTCGTTACCGCTGTCCTGTTGTGGCTGGGAAAGTTATTTAGTGTCCGTCAAAGCACATTTTTTGTTCTGGGTTGAAATACAATTCCCAATTTAGCAATTTCATAATTTAGTCGTTTCTGCTATATCAGAGCTATTTGAAATCTATCCCTAAAAGGGTAGATCATATTGAAGGTGCACATAGGGTCATTCAGAATAACTTCACACACACGCTTCTGTGCATTTCCAAGTCTAATTCTGTCACTAAATCCATACCGGTCACCCAGCGCCTAAATACTAGGCCTCAAATTTATATCCCGCTGAATTTGAATACAATACATTGGGCCAAATAATATATTTGTTGTTGTGGTGAACCATAACAATGAGAAAAACATCTAGTAAGGGACGCGGACGTGGACATGGTCGTGGTGGTGTTAGTGGACCCTCTGGTGCTGGGAGAGGACGTGGCCGTTCTGCCACATCCACACGTCCTAGTGTACCAACTACCTCAGGTCCCAGTAGCCGCCAGAATTTACAGCGATATCTGGTGGGGCCCAATGCCGTTCTAAGGATGGTAAGGCCTGAGCAGGTACAGGCATTAGTCAATTGGGTGGCCGACAGTGGATCCAGCACGTTCACATTATCTCCCACCCAGTCTTCTGCAGAAAGCGCACAGATGGCGCCTGAAAACCAACCCCATCAGTCTGTCACATCACCCCCATGCATACCAGGGAAACTGTCTCAGCCTCAAGTTATGCAGCAGTCTCTTATGCTGTTTGAAGACTCCGCTGGCAGGGTTTCCCAAGGGCATCCACCTAGCCCTTCCCCAGCGGTGAAAGACATAGAATGCACTGACGCACAACCACTTATGTTTCCTGATGATGAGGACATGGGAATACCACCTCAGCATGTCTCTGATGATGACGAAACACAGGTGCCAACTGCTGCGTCTTTCTGCAGTGTGCAGACTGAACAGGAGGTCAGGGATCAAGACTGGGTGGAAGACGATGCAGGGGACGATGAGGTCCTAGACCCCACATGGAATGAAGGTCGTGCCACTGACTTTCACAGTTCGGAGGAAGAGGCAGTGGTGAGACCGAGCCAACAGCGTAGCAAAAGAGGGAGCAGTGGGCAAAAGCAGAACACCCGCCGCCAAGAGACTCCGCCTGCTACTGACCGCCGCCATCTGGGACGGAGCACCCCAAAGGCAGCTTCAAGGAGTTCCCTGGCATGGCACTTCTTCAAACAATGTGCTGACGACAAGACCCGAGTGGTTTGCACGCTGTGCCATCAGAGCCTGAAGCGAGGCATTAACGTTCTGAACCTGAGCACAACCTGCATGACCAGGCACCTGCATGCAAAGCATGAACTGCAGTGGAGTAAACACCTTAAAACCAAGGAAGTCACTCAGGCTCCCCCTGCTACCTCTTCTGCTGCTGCCGCCTCGGCCTATTCTGCTGCTGCCGCCTCGGCCTCTTCCTCCGCCTCTGGAGGAACGTTGGCACCTGCCGCCCAGCAAACAGGGGATGTACCACCAACACCACCACCACCACCTCCGTCACCAAGCGTCTCAACCATGTCACACGCCAGCGTTCAGCTCTCCATCTCACAAACATTTGATAGAAAGCGTAAATTCCCACCTAGCCACCCTCGATCCCTGGCCCTGAATGCCAGCATTTCTAAACTACTGGCCTATGAAATGCTGTCATTTAGGCTGGTGGACACAGACAGCTTCAAACAGCTCATGTCGCTTGCTGTCCCACAGTATGTTGTTCCCAGCCGGCACTACTTCTCCAAGAGAGCCGTGCCTTCCCTGCACAACCAAGTATCCGATAAAATCAAGTGTGCACTGCGCAACGCCATCTGTGGCAAGGTCCACCTAACCACAGATACGTGGACCAGTAAGCACGGCCAGGGACGCTATATCTCCCTAACTGCACACTGGGTAAATGTAGTGGCAGCTGGGCCCCAGGCGGAGAGCTGTTTGGCGCACGTCCTTCCGCCGCCAAGGATCGCAGGGCAACATTCTTTGCCTCCTGTTGCCACCTCCTCCTTCTCGGCTTCCTCCTCCTCTTCTTCCACCTGCTCATCCAGTCAGCCACACACCTTCACCACCAACTTCAGCACAGCCCGGGGTAAACGTCAGCAGGCCATTCTGAAACTCATATGTTTGGGGGACAGGCCCCACACCGCACAGGAGTTGTGGCGGGGTATAGAACAACAGACCGACGAGTGGTTGCTGCCGGTGAGCCTCAAGCCCGGCCTGGTGGTGTGTGATAATGGGCGAAATCTCGTTGCAGCTCTGGGACTAGCCAATTTGACGCACATCCCTTGCTTGGCGCATGTGCTGAATTTGGTGGTGCAGAAGTTCATTCACAACTACCCCGACATGTCAGAGCTGCTGCATAAAGTGCGGGCCGTCTGTTCGCGCTTCCGGCGTTCACATCCTGCTGCTGCTCGCCTGTCTGCGCTACAGCGTAACTTCGGCCTTCCCGCTCACCGCCTCATATGCGACGTGCCCACCAGGTGGAACTCCACCTTGCACATGCTGGACAGACTGTGCGAGCAGCAGCAGGCCATAGTGGAGTTTCAGCTGCAGCACGCACGGGTCAGTCGCACTACAGAACAGCACCACTTCACCACCAATGACTGGGCCTCCATGCGAGACCTGTGTGCCCTGTTGCGCTGTTTCGAGTACTCCACCAACATGGCCAGTGGCGATGACACCGTTATCAGCGTTACAATACCACTTCTATGTCTCCTTGAGAAAACACTTAGGGCGATGATGGAAGAGGAGGTGGCCCAGGAGGAGGAGGAGGATGAGGAGGAAGAGGGGTCATTTTTAGCACTTTCAGGCCAGTCTCTTCGAAGTGACTCAGAGGGAGGTTTTTGGCAACAGCAGAGGCCAGGTACAAATGTGGCCAGCCAGGGCCCACTACTGGAGGACGAGGAGGACGAGGATGAGGAGGAGGTGGAGGAGGATGAGGATGAAGCATGGTCACAGCGGGGTGGCACCCAACGCAGCTCGGGTCCATCACTGGTGCGTGGCTGGGGGGAAAGGCAGGACGATGACGATACGCCTCCCACAGAGGACAGCTTGTCCTTACCCCTGGGCAGCCTGGCACACATGAGCGACTACATGCTGCAGTGCCTGCGCAACGACAGCAGAGTTGCCCACATTTTAACCTGTGCGGACTACTGGGTTGCCACCCTGCTGGATCCACGCTACAAAGACAATGTGCCCACCTTACTTCCTGCACTGGAGCGTGATAGGAAGATGCGCGAGTACAAGCGCACGTTGGTAGACGCGCTACTGAGAGCATTCCCAAATGTCACAGGGGAACAAGTGGAAGCCCAAGGCCAAGGCAGAGGAGGAGCAAGAGGTCGCCAAGGCAGCTGTGTCACGGCCAGCTCCTCTGAGGGCAGGGTTAGCATGGCAGAGATGTGGAAAACTTTTGTCAACACGCCACAGCTAACTGCACCACCACCTGATACGCAACGTGTTAGCAGGAGGCAACATTTCACTAACATGGTGGAACAGTACGTGTGCACACCCCTCCACGTACTGACTGATGGTTCGGCCCCATTCAACTTCTGGGTCTCTAAATTGTCCACGTGGCCAGAGCTAGCCTTTTATGCCTTGGAGGTGCTGGCCTGCCCGGCAGCCAGCGTTTTGTCTGAACGTGTATTCAGCACGGCAGGGGGCGTCATTACAGACAAACGCAGCCGCCTGTCTACAGCCAATGTGGACAAGCTGACGTTCATAAAAATGAACCAGGCATGGATCCCACAGGACCTGTCCGTCCCTTGTCCAGATTAGACATTAACTACCTCCCCATAACCATATATTATTGGACTCCAGGGCACTTCCTCATTCAATCCTATTTTTATTTTCATTTTACCATTATATTGCGAGGCTACCCAAAGTTGAATGAACCTCTCCTCTGCCTGTGTGCTAGGCCTAAATATATGCCAATGGACTGTTGCAGTGGTGGCTGACATGAAGCCTCATTCTCTGCTATGACATGCAGACTGATTCTCTGCTGACATGAAGCCAGATTGTCTGTTACGGGACCTCTCTCCTCTGCCTGTGTGCTAGGCCTAAATATATGCCAATGGACTGTTGCAGTGGTGGCTGACGTGAAGCCTCATTCTCTGCTATGACATGCAGACTGATTCTCTGCTGACATGAAGCCAGATTGTCTGTTACGGGACCTCTCTGCTCTGCCTGTGTGCTAGGCCTAAATATATGCCAATGGACTGTTGCAGTGGTGGGTGACGTGAAGCCTCATTCTCTGCTATGACATGCAGACTGATTCTCTGCTGACATGAAGCCAGATCGTCTGTTACGGGACCTCTCTGCTCTGCCTGTGTGCTAGGCCTAAATATATGCCAATGGACTGTTGCAGTGGTGGGTGACGTGAAGCCTCATTCTCTGCTATGACATGCAGACTGATTCTCTGCTGACATGAAGCCAGATTCTCTGTTACTGGACCTCTCTCCTCTGCCTGTGTGTGTGCTGGGCCTAAATATATGCCAATGGACTGTTGCAGTGGTGGCTGACGTGAAGCCTCATTCTCTGCTATGACATGCAGACTGATTCTCTGCTGTCATGAAGCCAGATTGTCTGTTACGGGACCTCTCTGCTCTGCCTGTGTGCTAGGCCTAAATATATGCCAATGGACTGTTGCAGTGGTGGGTGACGTGAAGCCTCATTCTCTGCTATGACATGCAGACTGATTCTCTGCTGACATGAAGCCAGATTCTCTGTTACTGGACCTCTCTCCTCTGCCTGTGTGTGTGCTGGGCCTAAATATATGCCAATGGACTGTTGCAGTGGTGGCTGACGTGAAGCCTCATTCTCTGCTATGACATGCAGACTGATTCTCTGCTGTCATGAAGCCAGATTGTCTGTTACGGGACCTCTCTGCTCTGCCTGTGTGCTAGGCCTAAATATATGCCAATGGACTGTTGCAGTGGTGGGTGACGTGAAGCCTCATTCTCTGCTATGACATGCAGACTGATTCTCTGCTGACATGAAGCCAGATCGTCTGTTACGGGACCTCTCTGCTCTGCCTGTGTGCTAGGCCTAAATATATGCCAATGGACTGTTGCAGTGGTGGGTGACGTGAAGCCTGATTCTCTGCTATGACATGCAGACTGATTCTCTGCTGACATGAAGCCAGATTGTCTGTTACGGGACCTCTCTGCTCTGCCTGTGTGCTAGGCCTAAATATATGCCAATGGACTGTTGCAGTGGTGGGTGACGTGAAGCCTCATTCTCTGCTATGACATGCAGACTGATTCTCTGCTGACATGAAGCCAGATTCTCTGTTACTGGACCTCTCTCCTCTGCCTGTGTGTGTGCTGGGCCTAAATATATGCCAATGGACTGTTGCAGTGGTGGCTGACGTGAAGCCTCATTCTCTGCTATGACATGCAGACTGATTCTCTGCTGTCATGAAGCCAGATTGTCTGTTACGGGACCTCTCTGCTCTGCCTGTGTGCTAGGCCTAAATATATGCCAATGGACTGTTGCAGTGGTGGCTGACGTGAAGCCTCATTCTCTGCTATGACATGCAGACTGATTCTCTGCTGACATGAAGCCAGATCGTCTGTTACGGGACCTCTCTGCTCTGCCTGTGTGCTAGGCCTAAATATATGCCAATGGACTGTTGCAGTGGTGGGTGACGTGAAGCCTGATTCTCTGCTATGACATGCAGACTGATTCTCTGCTGACATGAAGCCAGATTGTCTGTTACGGGACCTCTCTGCTCTGCCTGTGTGCTAGGCCTAAATATATGCCAATGGACTGTTGCAGTGGTGGGTGACGTGAAGCCTCATTCTCTGCTATGACATGCAGACTGATTCTCTGCTGACATGAAGCCAGATTCTCTGTTACTGGACCTCTCTCCTCTGCCTGTGTGTGTGCTGGGCCTAAATATATGCCAATGGACTGTTGCAGTGGTGGCTGACGTGAAGCCTCATTCTCTGCTATGACATGCAGACTGATTCTCTGCTGACATGAAGCCAGATTGTCTGTTACGGGACCTCTCTCCTCTGCCTGGGTGCTGGGTAGTGTTGAGAGCGAATATTCGAAAAGCAAATTTTTTTCGCGAATATCGCAACTTCGCGATTTCGCGAATATTTCGAATATAGTGCTATATATTCGTAAAAACGAATATTCGTTTTTTGTTTTTCCCCCCCCCCCCCACAAAATTACAGTACACATATAATTGATTGTTTCCCAAAGGTCCAACAGCTCAGATCTTACTCACATTGCCTAGAAAGTGATTGAGGCGCGAATCTTCGTAAGGCGATTATATTAGCGCACATGCGAATATCGGCACGTCCCAGAACAGAGGCAAAGGGCTTTGCATTCATACATTAGTGAATTGAGTTGCGAATCTTCGTAAGGCGATTTTATTAGCGCACATGCGAATATCTACACTTGTCCCAGAACAGAGGCAAAGGGCTTTGCATTCATACATTAGTGATTGAATTGAGCTGCGAATCTTCGTAAGGCGATTTTATTAACGCAAATGCAAATATCTACACTTGTCCCCAGAACAGAGAGGCAAAGGCCTGTGCATTCATATAGTATAGCACCATATTCGCGAATACGTAGAACTTCGTAAAATTCGATTTACGAATATTCGTATTTTTTATTTTACTTTCCACCTTACAGATTACATTGATCTGTACTCTGTCAACTACTGTCATCACCCCCCACTGTATCTCGATTGATTCCCAAAAGTCTCACATTCCCTAGAAAGTGATTGAGGTGCGAATCTTCGTAAGGCGATTTTATTAGCGCACATGCGAATATCTACACTTGTCCCAGAACAGAGGCAAAGGGCATTGCATTCATACATTAGTGATTGAATTGAGTTGCGAATCTTCGTAAGGCGATTTCATTAGCGCACATGTGAATTTTGCATAGCATATGTATTATGCGATGCGAAAATTCGAATTATCGCATATGCGAAATAATAACGAATTTGAATAATCGCGAATATTTTACGAATATTCTTTCGAATATTCACAAAATTTCGCGAATTCGAATATGGGACATGCCGCTCAACACTAGTGCTGGGCCTAAATTTATGACAATGGACTGTTGCAGTGGTGGCTGACGTGAAGCCTCATTCTCTGCTATGACATGCAGACTGATTCTCTGCTGACATGAAGCCAGATTCTCTGTTACGGGACCTCTCTCCTCTGCCTGTGTGTGTGCTGGGCCTAAATATATGCCAATGGACTGTTGCAGTGGTGGCTGACGTGAAGCCTCATTCTCTGCTATGACATGCAGACTGATTCTCTGCTGACATGAAGCCAGATTCTCTGTTACGGGACCTCTCTCCTCTGCCTGGGTTCCGGGGCCTAAATATCTGAGAATGGACTGTTCCAGTGGTGGGTGACGGGAAGCCAGATTCTCTGCTATGGAACCTCTCTCCAATTGATTTTGGTTAATTTTTATTTATTTAATTTTTATTTTAATTCATTTCCCTATCCACATTTGTTTGCAGGGGATTTACCTACATGTTGCTGCCTTTTGCAGCCCTCTAGCTCTTTCCTGGGCTGTTTTACAGCCTTTTTAGTGCCGAAAAGTTCGGGTCCCCATTGACTTCAATGGGGTTCGGGTTCGGGACGAAGTTCGGATCGGGTTCGGATCCCGAACCCGAACATTTCCGGGATGTTCGGCCGAACTTCTCGAACCCGAACATCCAGGTGTTCGCTCAACTCTAGTCCCTAACACTAAAGAAACTGCCTCACTTTGGACTTACCTAAGCCTACAATATTTAGGGCAGTGTAGGAACCAGCTACAAACGTACTCTGCTCAGAAGTCCCAGGTAGATGGGCGTGTCCAGTCTATTTGCTATTTGCTACGTGTAGATGTGTTATTAAAAACCCCATCCACATGTAACGTATTGTTCCAGAATCTACTGCAAATCCGCTGCAATTCTGCAACGTTGTAACATTAATTAGTTATTCCTGTTCCAGGTGTGAAAGTGCAAGAAATGCACAGAATTTTTTGGGATTCGAAAACTTTCCTGGATATAACCTCTAGAAACATCTAGAAAGCCCCTTCGCGTACGTCTTACTGCACATTACTTATTGGGTTCTGTTCCTGAGCATGTGTTGTCACTTTCTGAACTCCTTTTGATGAGAGCTCCAAAAATAATTAAAATCATACCACGACTCTACCAGCCTCTGCAATCTCCAGCCGGCCGAATGTCATCAGAATGTACAATGTTGTCCCGCCTGATCCGCAGTACTTCGGGTGAGGGGGGAGGAATGTTGGTATGGCAGCGTCTAAGATGACTTCCCCAAGAATGTAATCATCCCTCGGCAAACAAAATGAAAAAAACAAAACAAAACTCTTTTCCATTGATATGAATCCGCTCCTTTCAAATTACATTTAAATGATAGCATTATTTCTGGAGATGTACAGTACGCAGGTGTGAAATCTGTCTTCAATAAGCAATCGGGAACATCTGGATCCTTATTTATATTATTATGGTCATCACTTTTAGTCTACACGCAGTGCATGCTGATATAAGTGCAGATTGTCGTGGTCTGGACTCTGGACGGCATTACTGACCTACACAGTCACTATTAGATGTGGCTTAGGGCTAGACCAGGAAGTCTAAGGCCTCTTTCACAAGGGCGTTGCAGGAAAAGGTGCGGGTGCGTTGCGGGAACATGCGTGATTTTTCCGCGCGAGTGCAAAACATTGTAATGCGTTTTGCACGCGAGTGAGAAAAATCCGCATGTTTGATACACAAACCCGAACTTCTTTACAGAAGTTCAGGCTTGGGATCGGTGTTCTGTAGATTGTATTATTTTCCCTTATAACATGGTTATAAGGGAAAATAATAGCATTCTGAATACAGAATGCATAGTACAATAGCGCTGGAGGGGTTAAAAAATTTTTTAAAAAATTAACTCACCTTACTCCACTTGATCGCGCAGCCCGGCATCTCTTCTGTCTTCTTCTTTGCTGTGTGCAGGAAAAGGACCTGTGGTGACGTCACTCCGGTCATCACATGGTCCGTCACATGATCCTTTACCATGGTGATGGATCATGTGATGACCGGCGTGACGTCACCACAGGTCCTTTTCCTGCACACAGCAAAGAAGAAGCCAGAAGAGATGCCGGCTGCGCGATCAAGTGGAGTAAGGTGAGTTAAATGATTTTTTATTTTTTTTAACCCCTCCAGCGCTATTGTACTATGCATTTTGTATTCAGAATGCTATTATTTTCCCTTATAAACATGTTATAAGGGAAAATAATAATGATCGGGTCCCCATCCCGATCATCTCCTAGCAACCGTGCGTGGAAATCGCACCACATCCGCACTTGCATGCGGATGCTTGCGATTTTCACGCAACCCCATTCATTTCTATGGGGCCTGCGTTACATGAAAAACGCACAAAGAGGAGCATGCTGTGATTTGTGCGTTGCGTGAAAATCACCGCTCGTGTGCACAGCCCCATAGAAATGAATGGGTCCAGATTCAGTGCGGGTGCAATGCTTTCACATCACACATTGCACCCGCGCGGAATACTCGCCCGTGTGAAAGGGGCCTAAGGGATTTAGCAACCTTCATCATGGAATTCAGATGTGACATCCCCAAAAATAATTTCCAATACGAACTGCTGATGACCTGCAAATGATATTCCCAAAGCATGGCTCCAGAACCCATAAACAGAAGCATGGGCATACGAATTCGAGATCAGGGCTGGCAGAGATCCTAAGGCTGGGTCATGTTCCCAGATAAACATTATCCAAGGAACCTGGTTACTCAGGCAAGATGCGGTAGATTTTAGCAGGTCCATGTAAGATGCTACACAGTGCATGATTCTATGGAGAGCCCAAGGCTGTACGGTTTATTGTCAAGGTTACAGTCCCACGAAATGACCATGATGCATAAGTTACTGAGCAAGCAGAAGTTTGACATGTGAAATTAAGATTGATGGCAAAGTGTTAGTGATTTGTGACATTGATTATTGGTGGTGGAGCTCAATCAAGTTGTACCAAGGCTAAGGTCATGGACAGCTTGAAGAGGTGGTAGAGCTCAATTTAGAGATTAGATGTAGAATAGACTGTGTGACCATCAAAAGATCAAGTACCAGGAAAAATCTACAGTAGGTATCTATCTATCTGGACTTACTGTGTTACTGAATGGATTTGCCTTGGGGTTACTACTAAGGGTACTTTCACACTAACGTTATTATTTTCCGGAATTGAGTTCCGTCCTAGGGGCTCTATACCGGAAAAGAACTGATCAGTTTTATCCTAATGCATTCTGAATGGAGAGTAATCCGTTCAGGATGCATCAGGATGTCTTCAGTTCAGTCTTTTTGACTTTTCAGGGCGGAGATAACACTTGCCGGCATTTTTTCTCATTGACATACATTAGGCTACTTTCACACTTGCGGCAGAGTGATCCAGCAAGCAGTTCCGTCACCGGCAATCTGCATGCAAACGGACAGCATTTGTAGGCGGATCCAGATGTGGAGCCGTCTTACAAATGCATTGCAAGAACGGATCCGTCTCTCCAGATGTCATCCGAAGAAACGGATCCGTTCTATATTTTTTTCACATTTTTACTGAAGGACGGATCCGGCATTGTGGTATTTTTATGCCGGCACTAATACATTTCTATGTATATTAATGCCGGATCCAGCATTCAGGCAACTGATCCGGAATTTTGGACGGAGATAATAAAACAGCATGCTGCGGTATTTTCTCTGTCCAAAACGCCGTTCAGTGACTGAACTAAAGACCTCCTGATGCATCCTGAACGAATTTCTCTCCATTCAGAATTCATGGGGATAAAACTGATCAGTTCTTTTTCGGTATTGAGCCCCTAGGATGGAACTCCGTGCCGGGAAAGAAAAACGCTAGTGTGAAAGTAGCCTTAATGCCGGAGCTGGCCCCAAGTGTTTCCGGCAAAACGGATCCGACATTGTGGTCTGCGCATGCTCAGACCTCAAAAAATTTGAAAAAAATAAATTCCGGATCCGTTTTTCCGGATGGCACCGGAGAGACGGATCCGGCATTACAATGCATTTGTCAGACGGATCAGGATCCTGATCCGTCTGACAAATGCCATCAGTTTGCATGTGTTTTGACGGATCCGTCAGGCAGTTCCGGCGACGTAATCCTCTGCCGCAAGTGTGAAAGTACCCGAAGGGCATTATCTAAGTTCCCCCGCAGAACTTTATTCTTTAGCCCCTGTCCAGGGATATGGACTCTGCTACAGAGGAACCATGAGTCCACTATCTCTTGAAGAAGTTGTTGCAGTGTTTGCAGTTTTTTCAATCAGCGCTCAGACGTTGTGGGAGAACAAAAACTGGTTTACTTTACTTGGGACAAAAACTGCAACCATTATCTGTAATATCAACATCAAGATCGAGACTTCCAGAGATAACCTCTCACTAGAGAACATCACTAGAGAAGAGCGAATTTCTCAAAAATTCGATTTGGCGAATTGCATAAAAAAACTGCTATTTTCTGGCTGCATAGAAAGCACATTATAGTGGATTTGTATTGTGCAGCAGTGGTGAGCGGTTCTGCAGCTACACAGAGTGACAAACGCAATTAGAAAAAATTATTATAACTGGTGTGATATACCAGTCGCCCCCCCAAAAAAACTGATAGAAGCAGGGTGTTATATACCAATACTTTCTATATAGTGCATTTGGTACTGCAGCATTTGTTTGCGGTTTTGCTGCGTTCCCTCTGCTACAGACAGTGACAAACGGTATTGTAAATAATAATTATAACTGGTGTGCGCATGCGCGTACGCAAAAATTATATTGCCGATATTTCGCATTGAAAAAAATAATAAATGGAGATCGCAAATTTGAATAATACATCTGATATGTCACTGTCCATGTTGTGGGACTATTTGTGCACTTCTAGTAATTATTTCTTGGCTACAAATATGAGCTGAAGGTTTTTCAGGTTCGCCTGCCATTAAAATGAATGGGACACGCCGCGAACTTGCGAACATTTGATCGCATTCGCGAACCGTCCCGGCAGATGTTCGTCCATCACTTCTCTACCGAGCAGCCGAGCACAATGGAAGTCAATGGGAGAATCCGAGCATTAAACTAGGCACCCCCTGCTCTGAATAGGGGAGGGTGTCTGGTTAACATAAAAAGGTCAGAAATTGATGGAAACACCACTGGAATGGTTCGGGAAGAGCACGGGGAGGATGTCTGGATGCATCTTGGACTCTCAGGTCGCTGCTGGGAACGATGTTGTCCGAGTAGTACGCCACTTTTACAGACTGACAATAATGCGCACAAAACCGAAGATAAAAACTATTTTAGAGGAAAAAATTTTAGGAAACATTCTTTCCTGTATATTTACTTGTATATAAAGTGCAAGTGCTGCCAAAAATTACAAGGAAGAGGCACTCTGATACAACCTGTATATCACATAAATGAGGGCCTCATTCACACTGTGGTACAATTGTTCAGGTAGTGGGACTCCTACACTCATAAAGCCTATGCACTAAGTGAAAGGGCTTCCAAAAATTACAAGGAACCGGCACTCCAATACACCCTTTATTACACATAAAGGAGGGCATCATACACCCTTGAAAAATTATAATTGATGGCCTGCTGGTGACCCTCAAAAACATTAGGAGCAAGGGCCTGCTGGTGACCCTTTAAAACATTACGGGCGAGGGCCTGGTGCTGAGCTGACCATCTAAAACATTAGGGGTGAGGGTCTGCTGCAGCGCTGACTCTCTAAAACATTAGGGGCAAATGCCTGCTGCTGATCTGAGCATTGAAAAAATTATGGGCTGCTTAGATAACCATTGAAAAAATTATGTGTGAGGGCCTGCTGGTGAGCTGACCCTCTAAAACATTATGGTTGAGGGCCTGCTGGTGAGCTGATCCTCAAAAACATTACATGCAAGGGCCTGCTGGTAAGCTGACCCTCAAAAACATTATATGCAAGGGCCTG
The DNA here is from genome assembly GCF_014858855.1 of Bufo gargarizans. Classification (NCBI taxonomy): domain Eukaryota; kingdom Metazoa; phylum Chordata; class Amphibia; order Anura; family Bufonidae; genus Bufo; species Bufo gargarizans. The sequence goes on along the minus strand of NC_058085.1, from coordinate 348,210,683 downwards.
CTGGTGAGCGGACCCTCTAAAATATTGTAGGTGAGGCCTGTTGGTGAGCTTACCCTGTTAAACATTATGGTTGAGGGCCTGCTGGTGAGCTGACCCTCAAAAACATTATATGCAAGGGCCTGCTGGTGGGCTGACCCTCTAAAAGATGGTAGGTGAGGACCTGCTGGTGAGCTGACCCTGTAAAACATTATGGTTGAGGGCCAGCTGGTGAGCTGACCCTCAAAAACATTATATGTGAGGGCCTGCTGGTGAGCTGACCCTCTAAATGATTGTAGGTGAGGGCCTGCTGGTGAGCTGACCCTGTAAAACATTATGGTTCAGGGCCTGCTAGTGAGCTGACCCTCAAAAACATTATATGCGAGGGCCTGCTGGTGAGCTGACCCTCTAAAAGATTGTAGATGAGGGCCTGCTGGTGAGCTGACCCTGTAAAACATTATGGTTGAGGGCCTGCTGGTGAGCTGACCCTCAAAAACATTACATGCGAGGGCCTGCTGGTGAGCTGACCCTCCAAAAGATTGTAGGTGAGGGCCTGCTGGTGAGCTGACCCTCTAAAACATATGCGAGGGTCTGCAGGTGAGCTGACCCTCTAAAACATTATATGCGAGGACCTGCAGGTGAGCGGACCCTCTAAAAAATTAGGATAGAGGGCAGACTAATAAGCAGGTTGATATGATGGAAGAGGAGGAGGAGGACGAGAAAAGGAAGATTGAACCATATACCCTTTTTTGTGGTGGAAGGGGTGCATGGGAATACAGTGTATTCAGTACATTATAAACAACATATTTAGACTGCCTTTATGTTCAGCCGCTTTCCTCTGGTGGAGTAGAGAAGTCAGGGGCAATCCAGACCTTGTTCATTTTTATAAGAGTCAACCTGTCAGCATTTTCAGTTGACAGGCGGATGCACCTATCAGTTATTATGCCCCCAGCAGCACTAAATACCAGCTCTGACAAAACGCTGGCGGCAGGCCAGCACCTCCAAGGCGTAGAGCGCTAGTTCGTGCCACTTGTCCAGCTTGGACACACAGTAGTTGTAAGGCACAGAGGGATCATTGAGGACGCTGACACGGTCTACTACATACTCCTTCACCATCTTCCAAATTTTTTCCCTCCTTGTAACACTAGGCCGCGCATCAGGGTGAGGGTGTTAGCGGGGTGTCATGAAACTGTCTAAGGCCTTGGAGAGTATTGCCCTGCCTCTATTGGAACTGCTGTGTGTTCCCCTCGTCTCCCCTCCTCGGTTGTCCAAGGAAGTACGTAATCTGCCGCCAGCATGGTCAGCTGGAAATTTTTGGAGCAATTTTTCCACAAGGACCTTCTGGTATTGCACTATTTTGCTCGTGCTCTCCATCACAGGAATGAGAGATGAAAAGTTCTCTTTGTAGCGGGGGTCGAGAAGCGTGAAATACCAGTAATCGGTGTTGTCCAAAATGTCGTAAAAAAACGCGTGGGTCACAGGAAAAGCAGCATAACATAAAGTAGCCATGTGTGCCTGAGTCCCAACAGACAAGACTTCACTGTCGCCATCAGGAGGATGACTCTCAATCTCCTCATCCTCTTCCTCCTCTTCTGCCCATCCACACTGAACGGATGGAATAAACCTTCTATGGATACTACCCTCCTCTGCTCCTCCTCCTAATCATCCAATTTGCGCTGAGAAGATGAACTGAGGGTAGTATGGCGATCACCCTGTGCAATGTCTTCCCCCATTTCCACCTCTTCCACATGCAAAGCGTCAGCCTTCATTGTGAGCAGCGAGCGTTTGAGTAGACACAGAAGTGGGATGGTGACACTGATAATAGCGTTATCACCGCTCACCATCTGTGTTGATTCCTCAAATGTTCTTAAAACCTCACAGAGGTCAGACATCCATGCCCACTCGTCGCTTGTGTTGTGAAGAGCGGAAGCTGACTAGAAAGGTGACGACCATGTTGCAGCTGGTATTCCACTACTGCCCTCTGCTGCTCACAAAACCTGGACAACATGTGGAAAGTCGAGTTCCAGCTCGTGCTCACGTCGCACAACAGACGGTGAGCTGGCAATTGTAAGCGCTGCTGCAGCGTTGACAAACCGGCGGAAGCTGTCGATGACTTGCGGAAATGGGCACACGTGGCGCACCTTTACCAGTAGCTCAGGCAAAATGGGGTAGGTTTTGAGAAACCGCTGAACCACTAAGTTGAAGATGTGAGCTAGGCATGGAATGTGTGTGAGCTTGCTGAGCTTCAAAGCCGCCACCAAGTTACGGCCATTATCAGACACAACCATGCCTGGTTGCAGGTTGAGTGGCAAGAGCCACAGCTCAGTCTGGTCTCTTATACCCTGCCACAGCTCTGTGGCGGTGTGCTGTTTGTCACCTAAGCAGATCAGCTTAAGCACGGCCTGTTGCCAGTTCCCCACTGCAGTGCTACACTGCTTCCAGCTACCGACTGATGGCTGACTGGTGCTGCAAGAGGATAATTCTGATGTGGAAGTGGAGGAGGAGGCGGAGGAGGCGAAGTGGGGGTTGGAGCCACTAATGTAGGTGGTGGCGGAAACCCTGATGGAATTAGGGCCCGCAATCTTTGGCATCGGTAGCACCTGTACCATCCCAGGGTACGACTCGCTCCCAGCCTCCACAACATTCACCCAATGTGCCGTCAGGTAAATGTAGCATCCCTGGTCGAAAGCACTTGTCCATGTGTCAGTGGTTAAGTGGACCTTCCCAGTAACTGCGTTGGTCAGGGCACGGGTGACACATGCTGGTGTAAGGCGAGCATGGCACACCGTGAAAAATAGTGGCGGCTGGGGACTGCGTAACGAGGGCCAGTAATTAGAATTTTTTTATTCTTTCATTCTTTCTCCTTTCTTTTTTTTTTTTTTTTTTTATATACTTTGGATCTTACTAAGATGATTAGGCAGCTTATTGATTAAATGCATTTATATATTATGGTGACGTCTTAGAGGGGATTGTTTCCCCCGCTGGCAATGATTTACATGATATATTTTTTTTCTTTTGGTTGCTGCCTATCATTGTATTAATGCTGTTTTTTTTTTTCAAATATTAATAATAATAAAATAATGTTATAAAAATTAATAAATAAATAGTGGCAGCTGGGGACTGCGTAACAAGGGACGGCCGCCGACATCAGGCTGCGGAAGGCCTCAGTGCCCACAAGCCTAAATGGCAACATTTCCAGGGCCAGTAATTTGTTATGTTGCACATTTAGTGCTAGTGGGTGGGTGGCTGAGTATTTCATTTGTACGCTGCGTTGGGACACAGAAGTTGATGTTGTCGCTGATGGTGCTTGTGAAGGTCCAGGTGCAGGGCCTGTGTCTTCAACAGGGGATAGGCCAGCACGTAACACAGGGGAAAAGGAGGCAGTGGTGTGACCCGCAGACACAGATTGTGGACCCAGGCGTTCGGCCCACCTTTTACATTGCTTTGATGCTATGTGGTGGATCATGCTGGTGGTGGTGAGGTTGCTAGTGTTCATGCCCCTGTTCATTTTGGTACAGCACAGGTTGCAAATGACAATTCTTTTGTCGTCCGCACTTTTCTCAAAAAAGTGCCAGACTGTGGAACACTTACCCCTTAGCAAGGGAGATTGCCGCAAGGGGGTTCTAGGGGAACAGTTGCGGGCCTGTTTGGTGTGGCCCGCCTTCTCCCTTTTGCCACCCCACTGCCTCTTCCAGCCTGTTGCGATGCTGCGGATCCTTCCCCCTCTGTACTGCTGTCCTCGCTCGGCTTGCCACTTTCCCAGGTTGGGTCAGTGACTTCATTGTCCACCACCTCCTCTTCCACTTCCTCACTCTGCTCATCCTCCTGACTTTTTGACCTAATAACAACCTCAGTTATTGACAACTGTGTCTCATCCTCATTTTCAACCTCTTGAGACACTAATTGCTGTTGACTTATTGGCAACTGTGTCTCATCATCATCATCCACTTAGTGAAACACTAATAGCCATTCCCTCCCCACCTTCATCTTCTTGTGACTGTGGATGCTTAAAAGTTTGGGAATCAGGGCACAAGATCTCATGTCCCTTTTCAAGGGGCTTGTCGAGAGGCCCAAATGAAGGAATGGCGCTGAAAAGAGCTCCTTGGAATATTAGAGTGTGGGATTACTTGTTTGGCAAGACTCTCCATGGTGGGAGAAAGGAGGATTAGGGTGAGGATTGTGTTGACAGACTCTTGGCTACTGAGACTGGACATGCTTAACTGACTGGAAGCATTATCTTCTGCAATCCAACCAACCACCTGGTCGCACTGGTCTGACTCTGAGAGCGTTGTCCTGCGCCGCCCTGCAAACTAGAACATGAAGCTAGGTATCGTGGATGATTGGTTTTCTTGTGCTGTGGCAGCAGGCACAGTTTCAACGCGCCCAGGGCCATGGTTTCTGCGTGCACCACCAGCAACACGGCCATTTCCCTGTCCCTTACTGCTCTCCTTATTCATATTAAATGTTATATATGCTTGAAAGTATGTCAGACATACAGTAGCGTAGGTTTTTATAAGTGTATGCGCGAAAAAATTAAAAAAGGTATTTGGGTAGGTGGAAACGTCACAGGAATTATACCGCAGATAATGTCGCTGATGTCAGCAGCGGCTAATATAAAATTACAGGGAATGTCACAGGTATTTTGGATGTGGAAACGTTACACAGGAGAAATACCGCAGATAATGTTGCTGATGTCAGCAGCAGCTAATGAAAAATTACAGGTAATGTCACAGGTATTTGGGATGTAGAAACGTTACACAGGAGATGTACCCCGGGTAATGTCACTGTCCGCAGCGGACACCGTCTACGGAAAAAGTACACTGGATCTCACAGATATTTTTGGGATGCGCACACATTACACAGGAGATGTAGCACAGATAATGTCGTTGTCTGCAGCGGCTTAACTATGCCACGCTATTTAGCGCAGGATGCGCTAAAAATAGATATTGCTGCCACATACAATAGTCATTAGAAGGACTTTTGGGTCTGTAAAGTTTTAGCAATTTAGCGCAGGTTGCACTAAAAATATATTTTGCTGCTGCCACACACAACAATAGTCCTTAAAAGGACTTTTGGGTCTCTGACAAGTTTTTTCACTCCCTACACTATCTTTCCCTTGTTCAGCACAGCTCTCCCTGACTAACACTGAGCTGAACACGTGTCATCGGGTGCTATATGACGCGTTCCAGCCAGCCAATCACTGTAATGCAAGTAACCAACATGGCTATGGCATTACAGTGAAGTACTTACCTCTATGTTTTTTTTGGCTGTGTAGCAGCCAACAAACTTGCGGGGAGGAGTCTCGAGCATTATGCTTGAGCACATGCGGTATTCGGCCGAATACCGCCAGGTGCCGAGCATCAAGATGCTCAAGCCGAACTGGTGTTCGGCCGAGCGTGCTCGATCAACACTACCAATGACATAGTGTTGAGGTTGCAGCAGCATAAGGAGACCCCAGAGTGGCACAATGACAGAGTGTGGAGGTGGTGCAACGGACGGTTTCAGCGCCTGGGGTATCCCTTGGGAGGTAACTGCAAAATATGTCCCTCTTATAGAGCAAGTTGTCGTGACACTAGTTGCAGTTAAGCAACGAGGACACGGAGTCCCCTTTGTAGATGGTAGTGTTGGTACCCAGTATAGGAAGGCCAGAGGGGTGTCAAATAGACCACAATATTCCTGGAGATGTTGTTTAGAACTTTGTCACAGTGCTCCTTACCTGGATACGGTTGGATCCCAGACGTGGTCGTCCAAAGCAGTGCAAAAGGGGTTAATAACTTAGATGGGGTAGAAATAAAGTCCAGACTTGGTAAATAGTTGAACAGTTGCCTTACTTTGCATAAACGGCAATGCATACAGTTTCCAGACTTTATCTTGGTTTCTAATAGGTTTCAGCAGGCAAATGGCAGGCAAATACTTTCTCTGCAAACAAACTCCTCTCTGCTGTGTCCTTAGTGTAGCTCACTCAGCACTGCTATGTTAGCAATAGTAGTCTGTCTCTTACTGTAATCAAGCCTAGGAACTTCTTGTCCTGAATTTAGTACCTCAAGCTTTAGCTTTAGCTTGGAATTAGGCAATGCAAGCCAAGGAGGGGACATGCAACCATTTATACGTTAGAGGCAGGGCCTCTGGGCCTAGCAGAGCCGGCAGTGCTCTGCTAGCTAACACACAACCTTTCCCCAGGAGGGGGTAGGCTAGACTGACTCTATTTAGCTAAACTCCTCTTCTCCTTCTCTCTCTAGAGGGTGAGAGAGAATGGATAATCCAGTCCATTCCCTGCAACTAGCACTGCCAAGTGTTTGCTTCCACCCTGTGGTAAACTAGGCTCGTTACATAAAACATAACAGTTACAGTTACAGTAACAAAGAATATGCACATTATTAGGAGATGACATAAAATACATTTGGATGTCATAGGTTAGCATATAGAAGATGGTAGCAAGGTGCAAAAGAGTGGTAATGGCACCCTGGGTCATTACATTGGCATTAGAAGGATGAGGAGGCCACAGACTGGCAAGGTGACATACTGTGGAGGTGGCAGCAGCATGAGGAGGCCACAGACTGGCAAGGTGACATGGTGTGGAGGTGGCAGCAGCAGCAGCAGCATGAGGAGGCCACAGTGGCACAATGATAGAGTGTGGAGGTGGCAGCAACAGCGTGAGGAGGCCACAGACTGGCAAGGTGACAGTGTGGAGGTGGCAGCAGCATGAGGAGGCCAAAGAGTGGCACAATGACCCCGGGCAGGTTTGGCTCCCGACCTCCCACTGCTGCCACCCTCTGACTCCCGCCCACGCTTCTGAATTGCTGGCTCCACCCCTGTCTCACGCTCAAGCTGCCACCCTCTTCTCCCGATGATGATGAAGCCCCTTCGTCACCAGCTCCCAATTGCGATCAGCTACATCATCAGTGAGTACTGTCTGCACGTCAGTGATGTCCTCCTCAACGGTCTCTGAGCCAGCTGAGCCCACAGCTCCACTATACAGTCTCTTCTCTGGCTGAGGGAACAGAAAAGGACAGAGGCAGGTTGAGGATAGGTGAGGGCACAGGGCCTGCTCCCAGGCCATGCCAACTAAGGTACAAACCCACCGACTCTTGGCTGGGGGTGTCTGATGTCACTTGAGACGAGGTGGATGACCGAGTCAACCATTCAAGAACCACTGGGTTGCTAGTCAAGACACGACCGCTAGATGACACCGGGGGCTCAGGCCTCTCGAAGTGACCCCTGCTGCCACGGCCCGTTACTCTGCTGCGACCTGTGCCTGCTCTAGAAACATTTAGGCCTCTGCCACTCACCTGTGCAGGGACTGGCACTTTTCTGTCAATGTGTTTTGTAGGACTGTGCGTTCCCTAACTGATCAGGAGAAAACCTCTTTAAGCTCAAATCATCCACTTCAGTGTATATAGGCAAAACATCAGGTCCCACAGGTATCGTTTTCCACCAGATATTCCTGTGGGATATCAGAAATCGCACTAATAGTGAAGCACTGTGACTCCATGCTCACAAACACTCGTATTATTATACTCACGAGCGCAGGTGACAATGCAGGCACATCAGGTTAATCGAAACACCTAGTTTTTTCTTGCTTCTTTTTCTCTTTTTCTTCACCGTAACTCTATGGAATATTTAAATTGCTCCAATAGTGAAGCACTGTTTTCAATACTGATATAAAATTATTTTATTGTACTCACAAGCACACGTAAAATACAGGCAAAAGAAGATAAACACCAGTCTAGCGATCCTGCCCGACCCGAGTTTCGCTCCAAGCTTCATCAGAGGAGTGTCCCACAGACTTTTGATTCTTACATATTTCTTTCCTTATCTATCTCTATTCATTCATGGGGGATCCCATTCATAAATCTTTTCAAGTCCGTCCTCTGACGCAGGGAAACCTCACTTTGTGCCTAACAAGCAGTCCTGACTGGCCAGCGGCAACTCGCATCTCCAACCTCTCACACAGCGTATGTAGCAGAGAAGTTCTAAATCGCCACTATTCAACCAGGCATGGCTTCAGGTCAAACTCCACGTTGAGTCCCTGCGGCTGGATCGTATCTAACTCATATATCCATTTTACTTCTCGGCGGTCTATCTTTGTAACCACATCACCTCCTCGCCAGTTTCCTTTTACTACTTCCATTTCAGAGAAAATAAGTCCTCTAGGATTCTTCTGGTGGACATTCTCAAAGTGCATGGAAACTCCTTGCACTTCCAGGCCTTTTTTGATATTCCTTATATGTTCCTGTATGCAAACTTTAAGTTTTCTCCTAGTGCGTCCCACTAGTAGTTTTCTCCAGTATGGAGGCCAGTCGGGCACTCCAGCATGTAGACAACACCCGAGCTCTCACACGTGATTTGTCCCTTGATTTTAAAATCTTTATTTCTTTTATTCGAATGTATTGTCGATATTCTCATTTGCCTATTTTCTTTACTTCTATTCTTACATGGGGGGCAGAACCCACACCATGAAAATTGATCCTGTCCCTTCTTCCCATAATCTATCGGGGTCGCACTATGCACTAAATGATTTTTGAGATTCAGAATTTCTTTTCCCAAAACTGGATAATTTTTTTAACACTGCACATTTTTTTCTAATAGAGTTTTATATATAAAGCCAGCGTGTGTAGTATACTGGGTAAGGAATGCAAAATGAAAGTCTTTTTTAACTCTTTCCCTATCCTCTACTTTTCCACTCTACTTTTATTGCATTACCTGACTCTGTTCCCTAAATATAGCAACAGTTCAGTTCAGTTCTGGCGAATTCTCCCGATCTGGCCCCATGGCATGTTTTTTAACCAAGATCCATAATGGCAGCTATTAAAATCAATATAGCCATTTGCAAAGAATATGAATATCTGACAATTAAAGCACCGGTAACACCAAAAATCCACAAGAGTTTTATAGACCCCCCCAGGGAGACCAATCGTCTCCTGGATTAATTCCCTAACCAGTAGGCTGACAGAGTACATCGACCAATTTTTACAGAAGTAGGTAATTAAAGCTCCATTGTACTTAAAAGACACTGGGAATGTTATTGACTTAATTAAGAATCTAGGTCCCTGTGGGAAAAATACATGGCTGCAACAGTCGATGTAACTTCCCTTATTATACGATTATCCCAAAAGATCTAGCTTTAAAAGCGATTAGAGAAAAACTGAATAGCGATACAACAATGTCCGACAAGCAAGGTGACTTTATCATAGAGTGTGTTGAGTTCTGTTTGGTCCATAACTATTTTTGGTTTAACAATAAATATTACCTACAGAAGATAGGGACAGCGATGGGGGCGAAATTCGCCCCCAGTTTTGAAAACATATTCATGTCATCTTGGGAGAAAGAAAAGATTAACCCTTTGCTGTGTAAGGAAACACAATTTGGTAGATTAAAAATATGGCGAAGATATATAGACGATTGCTTCCCGGTGTGGGAGGGAGAAAGACAAGGTTTAGAAGAACTTATTGTGGAGCTTAATAATAATAACTCGAACCTGAAATTTACTAGCAACATCAGTGAGTTTTCTCGATCTGACCATTTTCTTAGAGGGGGTAATTTTAAAACTAAAACATTCTTTAAAGAAACTGATGTAAATGGCTATATTGATTTAAGTAGCTGCCATTATGGCCCTTGGTTAAAAAACATCCTCAGGGGCCAGGTCGGGAGAATTTGCATGAACTGCACTGATGTTGCTACATTTAGGGAACAGAGTCAGGTAATACAAGAAAGATTCATGGAAAAAGGATATACAAAGAAAGAATTATCTGCCTGTAGTCAGAGTATAGAGGAGAGGGGAAAAGTAGAGGATAGGGAAAGAGGTAAAAAGGATAAAGACTTTCATTTTGCATTCCTTACCCAGTATACTACACACGCTGGCTTTATAAAAAAAAAGCTATTAGAAAAAACTGGACAGTGTTAAAAAATGAACCAGTTTTGGGAAAAAAAAATCCCGAACCGCCCTGATTTTATTTGATAAAAAGCTCAGAATCTCAGAAATCATTTAGTGCATAGTGCGACCCCGATAGATTATAGGAAGGGACAGGATCAATTTTCATGGTGTGGGTTCTGCCCCCCATGTAATAGAAGTAAAGAAAATAGGCAAATGAGAATATCGACAATACATTTGAATAAAAGAAATAAAGATTTTAAAATCAAGGGACAAATTACGTTTGAGAGCTCGGGTGTTGTCTACATGCTGGAGTGCCCGAGTGGGACGCACTATGAGAAAACGTAAAGTTCATATACAGGAACATATAAGGAATATCAAAAAAGTTTCCATGCACTTTAAGACTATCCACCAGAAGAATCCTAGAGGACTCATTTTCGCTGGAATGGAAGTAGTAAAAGGAGACTGGCGAGGAGGTGGTTACAAAGATAGACCGCCGAGAAGTAAAAGGGATATATGAGTTAGATACGATCCAGCCGCAGGGACTCAACGTGGAGTTTGACCTGAAGCCGTGCCTGGCTGAATAGGGAACGCGCAGTCCTACAAAACGCATTGACTGATTTGTGACCTGCAGCTGCAAATTTTTAAGGCAACCTACTGGAGTTTTAAAGTTTGATTTTATTCCTGTCACTTCTCTGCCTGACATACTGGCAGATCAAATAAATATATAAAAAGGAAATTAAAACACCCCAAAAAAGGCTGTCGTTTTCTCAGTTCACCACACAACGGCTAATAAGCCCTTTTTTTCCCACTAATACACCCCAAAAAAGGCTTTAGAACATATAATTTCACCGCTGAACGTCTAATAAGACGTAGAAATGTTTCCTAGTAATACACCCTGCTAATGGCTGTATCAAATGGCACTTACACCCCAATAACAAGAACAGTTTGCTGGAATTACAGAGGTATCCTCTATTGCAAACCTGAAAGCAGCAGCATAATGGCAATTTGGATCCCCAGTCAGTGCAGCAAGGTGTAATAGGATTGCTCCTATTACCCAGGCTGTAACCTCCCCTACTGAACCCTGTTCTCCTTTTATAGTGTGGAATAATTCCTCCCTATCCTTTCCCTACACTCCTAATGATATTTCCCTGAACTTCTATTCAGCCCAAAAAAAAGTTTTAAAGTCTTTCCTATCACTGTCCCTAGCGCCTGCTGACGTCTCTCCCTGCACTAAGTGCACTGGAAAATGGCTGAATCCAAGCTGGCTGAGGCAATTTATAGGGCTGTGACATCACCGGGCTGGCTGCTGATTGGCTGCGTGCATGGAATTGTGGGTGATCCCTCGTTTCCAGAGTTCTTTGCTCCATGTCCTAACACGTGCAGCAGCCATTTTAGGAAAAAATTTGATTTGTTACCACGAAGCGTCAGGAAATTTGGATTCGGTGTGAATCGAGTTTATCCTGAAATTTGGATCGATTCGCTCATCTCTAATCACGCTAGAATAACTGCACTTAAATTAACAGTAATGCTTAACACAGCGCCATCTACTGTCAGCTTAACATAGTTCCACCAGCATTAACCTGCAGCTGTTGCTGGATTCCAACACTCCTTCTCAACAGCTTAGGCTTAAAAGGAATTGTCCCACAAAAAATAGTCTACAGTTTTCAAACAAGCACCTGGATCTGAATTCTTTTGTAATTGCATTCATATACGCTGACTGTGATCTCCTTGTATGAGAGACACACAGGTGGTTTACCTTTATTTTGTCTTGTTGAACGCCGAGGCTCTGTGGGTATCTGGGTTTGGTTGTGTCTGCTCATTGGTGGGGCTCGGACTTGCATTACCTTCAGCTATTCGCTCCGGAGACACACAGTGTTTGGTGTCACTTTCAGTATTTTCTTCTGCTCCTGATTAGTGTTGAGCGCGAATATTCGAATTGCAAATTTTTTTCTCGAATATCGTAACTTCGAGATTTCGCGAATATTTCGAATATAGTTCTATATATTCGCGAAATCAAATATTCGTTTATTTTTTTTCATCTGAAAATATGATTTCTTCTTGCTTGTGGGTCTATAAGCCATTGGCCCACAAGCAACTTAAGCAGGGGGGAATCATGTTTTCATATGGAAAATAAAATGACCAATATTCTAAAAAACTAATACAAAGCAATTGTCACGGCTGAGGATGGGGGAAACCCTCAGCCGTGCGATGCCAGATGATGTTGTGGCTACTCGGCCATGAGAACAGGATAAGGAGCAGGTCACCTCCTCAAGCATCCCTAACCTGACCCTAACTCCTACCTGCATGGGCCAACCTTAAAGGTAGGAGGACCCATGCGCAGGAACCTCGGAGCCCTGTCTTACCCTCCGCAGATCCCTGAGCTAGGAGCTGGGTAAGACGACCTACTCCTCCTAGGCACGGAGGAGCAGGAGTCTCAATGGCCAAGCTGCTGGGACAAGGGGAACTCATACAGCCTTATGGGAATGAAAGGCGAACTATTAGTTCCACCAACCTGTCACAGCCTTGCTGACTGGATCCCTGCGCAAACAGGAATCCAGAACCGTAAGCTGCACCAAAACACATACGAAGGTCCCAACAGAACATAACATACAACATCAACAAACAGCAAGACATAAACATAAGAACAATATCTTTATGACCACAGGGGTGGCTCTCACTGGCAGGTAAAATGCACAGGAGGCTGCTCCAGCCCAGCATGACTGAAGCAACCTACTGAGCCATGCCAAACACCAAGGCTATATAGGCCAAGAAGCCACACCCCACAGTCGGACACACCCAGTGACATCACACACACACTGGGAAGGGAGTTAACCCTTCCAGCACCACAGAAGGGAAACACACATAAAGGGGAAGTGACCAAACTAGGATTACACTGTGGCTGTTGCCGCAGGCAACGACATGGGTGGCAGCCGTCTTGGGAGACAGCCCGAAGGCCGGGACACTGCCACCACATGTACAACATACCAAACGTTGCCACGGGCAGCCACAGTGAAAGGAAGATGTCAAAGTGCACACCAGAACACAAAGTGCACACCAGACATACAAACGTGCATACACACACGCACACAACTCCCAGGGAACCGCACACATCACTGTTGTCCGCGGCAACCGCACTTGAGGCACACAACAACATGCCTCAAGCTGCGGTTGAAGCAACTACCCAAACCGCGGGCAACTGAATGCGGCTCCCAAGGAGGCACGGCCATAACCGTGGCCGTGACAGCAATATAGTGAATATATTCGTTATTTCGAATTTTGGCATTATTTTTTCCTATCTGTACAGTTGTTCGCATACTCCTCCCCGACAAGCGTCCCTGTCACCATAGGAACGCCTGTGGTTTAGAAAATACCATTGGATCTGAGTTTTCCCTGAGATCGTGAAAGTTCAGATCCGATTGTATATTCTAATGCACAGGCGTTCCCATGGTTACGGGGACGCTTGTCGGTGAGCAGTATGCCAAAGTGGAATGACAGTACACATAAATTACAGTCTATATGTGTTTTTTACGAATATTCGTAATATTGCTCTAACTTCGTCTTTTAGAATATTCGTAATATTCTAAAAGACGAAGTTAGAGCAATATTATGAATATTTGTAAAATACACACATATTAGCCTAGCCATAGTCATTGTCATAGGAATGTTGCCTTATACTGTCAAAAGAAAAATCGCAATACGCAAATAATTAAATCGTATATTATTCGCGATAAATTGAAAAATGACGAATATAAGACGAATATTCAATCGAATATTCGCGAAATATCGCGAAATCGAATATGGCACCTCCCGCTCATCACTACTCCTGATTCCAGCTATGTCATCACACCATCTTTCAGATCTTCAGTGACAAATCACACTGTTGCTAATGGTAATAGTGTCCGTTTTGGGGTTTAGGATTCTGTGCCCTTTACGATAGTCACTGTATCTGACAAATCTTCCTTGTACTGCTCTGTTTTGGAGTTTGGTGAGATTTTCTTCTGGAATATACTCAAATGTTCTGCATCCAAACCCTCCTAAATGCTTTGCACTTGGCTTCTCACCATGCCATAGTCCATATGCAGTTTTCTCCACTGTTCTAGAGAAGAGTCTATTCTGTAAATAAGTAGCTGTCATTGTAGCTTCACTCCAATGTTTCTCAGGTAATCCGGAATCTGTCAGCACCTGATCATTTCGGTGAGAGTTCTGTTTTTCCTTTCAGCTCCCCCCTTTTGTCCTGGGGTCTATGGGACTGTCTTTAGATGCTCTGTCCCATGTTGTCTTAAATATTCTTCTACTTTGTGTCCTGTGAATTAACCTCCGTTGTCACTCTTCAGTATAAGGCTACATGCACACGACCGTGCCGTTTTTTGCGGTGCGCAAAAAAAACCGGAATCCGTCCGTGTGCCTTCCGCAATTTGCGGAACGGGTGGCCCATGGTAGACATGCCTATTCTTGTCCGCAAAACGGACAAGAATAGGACATGCTATATTTTTTTTTGCGGCGCCTCGGAACAGAGCAACGGATGCGGACAGCACATGGAGTGCTGTCTGCATCTTTTGCGGCCCCATTGAAGTGAATGGGTCCGCACACGAGCCGCAAAAACTGCGGCTCGGATGCGGACCCGAAAGACAGTCATGTGCATGAGGCCTAAGAGGATTACTCTTGTCTTTTTGCTTGTCTTTGTTACGTAGTCTTGTAATTTATCCAGAACTTCATGTTGACTGTGTATCTGGAGAAGTTGTCTATATACCTGTTGCCACTGGGTGTAGGCTCTTTCATAGGACGGCAAACATCACTGTGTAGTAGGTTGAGTAGTTGTGAGGCTCTAGTCTGGCTTTCTTTAGGAAGTGTCACCCTTAAAGCTTTGGATTTATTGCAGCCTTCGCATCTAAGGGTACGACCACACGGCGCGGTCATGATCCGGTCGGGTTGCGGCCGTGCTGCAGTCAATAACCGCGTGGCCCATTAGCCCGTAGCTGCCTTTCATTTAACTAATGAAGACCACACTGTATAGTCCTTCTTTATTGTTAATGGCTCAGCGGTATTGAAGTTTCCGTGCAGCTATTACCAATGAAGACCGACTATACAGTGCAGTCCATTATTAAATGAAAGGCAGCTGCGGGCTATTTGGCTGTGCGCTTCTTCACCGCAGCATGGCCGCAATCCACCCAGAGCACGGCCTCTCCGTGTGACCGAGCCCTTAGGCAGAGTGGCCTGGGTGTACCTGATTTATAGTGATTCATGGTGAATTAATTCACAACAAATAACATTTCTTGGCTAACTTTGGCGAAGTTGCAGAATGAAATTTTTCTAAACTTCGCTCATCTCTAATGGATGCAATCATTGTGTAAATGGGCTCAATGCCGGAAAAGAACTGATCAGTTATATCCTAATGCATTCTGAATGGAGAGTAATCCGCTCAGGATGCATCAGGATGTCTTCAGTTCAGTCATTTAGACTGATCAGGCAAAATTATAAAACCGTAGCATGCTACGGTTTTATCTCCGGCCCAAAAAACTGAAGACTTGCCTGAATGCTGGCATTTTTTTCCATAGGAATGTATTAGTGCCAGATCTGACACTCAAAATACCGGAATGCCGTATCCATCCCGACGAAAAAAAAAGGTGAAAAAAATAAATGTCGGATTCATTTTGCCAGATGACACCGGAAAGACGGATGCGGCATTCTAACTGTCTGTACATGGATCAGAGATAGTGAGTGGTTTTAACCTTTGGTTTGATCCCTTTCAGAAGTAGCTTCTGCTCAAAGGCGTAGCTAAAGACTCATGGGCCCTCAGCTAGGCCCCCCTCACCTCAGTGCTTAGCACATAGCCTTCCCATACCTCCCAAGTGTCTCCCTTTTGGAGGGATGGTCCCTCTTTATGACTAGGGATGAGCGAACTCGAACTGTATAGTTCGGGTTCGTACCGAATTTTGGGGTGTCCGTGACACGGACCCGAACCCGGACATTTTCGTAAAAGTCCGGGTTCGGGTTCGGTGTTCGTCGCTTTCTTGGCGCTTTTGTGACGCTTTCTTGGCGCTTTTTGAAAGGCTGCAAAGCAGCCAATCAACAAGCGTCATACTACTTGCCCCAAGAGGCCATCACAGCCATGCCTACTATTGGCATGGCTGTGATTGGCCAGAGCACCATGTGACCCAGCCTCTATTTAAGCTGGAGTCACATAGCGCCGCCCGTCACTCTGCTCTGATTAGCGTAGGGAGAGGTTGCGGCTGCGACAGTAGGGCGAGATTAGGCAGATTAACTCCTCCAAAGGACTTCACTTGATTAATCGATCGATCTGCAGCTGTGCATCATTGAGCTGCTGAAATTCAAATGCTCACTCACTGTTTTTAGGCTGCCCAGAACGTTTGTCAGTCACTTTTTTCTGGGGTGATCGGCGGCCATTTTGTGTCTTGTGCGGTGCTGCGACCAAGTGCATCCAAGCTGCGACCAAGTGCATCCAAGCTGCGACCAAGTGCATTTAACCCTCAATGGTGTGGTTGTTTTTTGGCTAAAGCCTACATCAGGGTGAAGCTGTCACACCAAGTGCATTTAACCAGCAATAGTGTGTTTATTTTTTGGCCATATACTACATCAGGGGCAAGCTGCGCCCGTCACCAAGTGCATTTAACTAGCAATAGTCTGTTCATTTTTTGGCCATATACTACATCAGGGGCAAGCTGCGCCCGTCACCAAGTGCATTTAACCCTCAGTAGTGTGGTTGGTCAAGCTGTCACACCAAGTGCATTTAACCAGTAATAGTGTGGTTATTTTTTGGCCATATCCCAGTCTAATTCTGTCACTAAATTCATACCGGTCACCCAGCGCCTAAATACTAGGCCTCAAATTTATATCCCGCTAAATCTGTCGTTACCGCTGTACTGTTCTGGCTGGGCAAGTTATTTAGTGTCCGTCAAAGCACATTTTTTGTTCAGTGTTGAAATACAATTCCCAATTTAGCAATTTCATAATTTAGTGGTTTCTGCTATATCAGAGCTATTTGAAATCTATCCCTAAAAGGGTATATAATATTCAAGGTGCACATAAGGTCATTCAGAATAACTTCACACACACCCGCTACTGTGCATTTCCAAGTCTAATTCTGTTAGTAAATCCATACCGGTCACCCAGCGCCTAAATACTAGGCCTCAAATTTATATCCCGCTACATCTGTCGTTACCGCTGTAGTGTTCTGGCTGGGCAAGTACTTATTTAGTGTCCGCCAAAGCACATTTTTTGTTCTGGGTTGAAATACAATTCCCAATTTAGCAATTTCATAATTTAGTGGTTTCTGCTATATCAGAGCTATTTGAAATCTATCCCTAAAAGGGTATATAATATTCAAGGTGCAAATAGGGTCATTCAGAATAACTTCACACACACGCTACTGTGCATTTCCAAGTCTAATTCTGTCACTAAATCCATACCGGTCACCCAGCGCCTAAATACTAGGCATCAAATTTAAATCCCGCTTAATTTGAATACAATACATTGGGCCAAATAATATTTTTGTTGTTGTGGTGAACCATAACAATGAGGAAAACATCTAGTAAGGGACGCGGACGTGGACATGGTCGTGGTGGTGTTAGTGGACCCTCTGGTGCTGGGAAAGGACGTGGCCGTTCTGCCACATCCACACGTCCTAGTGTACCAACTACCTCAGGTCCCAGTAGCCGCCAGAATTTACAGCGATATATGGTGGGGCCCAATGCCGTTCTAAGGATGGTAAGGCCTGAGCAGGTACAGGCATTAGTCAATTGGGTGGCCGACAGTGGATCCAGCACGTTCACATTATCTCCCACCCAGTCTTCTGCAGAAAGCGCACAGATGGCGCCTGAAAACCAACCCCATCAGTCTGTCACATCACCCCCATGCATACCAGGGAAACTGTCTCAGCCTCAAGTTATGCAGCAGTCTCTTATGCTGTTTGAAGACTCCGCTGGCAGGGTTTCCCAAGGGCATCCACCTAGCCCTTCCCCAGCGGTGAAAGACATAGAATGCACTGACGCACAACCACTTATGTTTCCTGATGATGAGGACATGTCTCTGATGATGACGAAACACAGGTGCCAACTGCTGCGTCTTTCTGCAGTGTGCAGACTGAACAGGAGGTCAGGGATCAAGACTGGGTGGAAGACGATGCAGGGGACGATGAGGTCCTAGACCCCACATGGAATGAAGGTCGTGCCACTGACTTTCACAGTTCGGAGGAAGAGGCAGTGGTGAGACCGAGCCAACAGCGTAGCAAAAGAGGGAGCAGTGGGCAAAAGCAGAACACCCGCCGCCAAGAGACTCCGCCTGCTACTGACCGCCGCCATCTGGGACCGAGCACCCCAAAGGCAGCTTCAAGGAGTTCCCTGGCATGGCACTTCTTCAAACAATGTGCTGACGACAAGACCCGAGTGGTTTGCACGCTGTGCCATCAGAGCCTGAAGCGAGGCATTAACGTTCTGAACCTGAGCACAACCTGCATGACCAGGCACCTGCATGCAAAGCATGAACTGCAGTGGAGTAAACACCTTAAAACCAAGGAAGTCACTCAGGCTCCCCCTGCTACCTCTTCTGCTGCTGCTGCCTCGGCCTCTTCCTCTGCCTCTGGAGGAACGTTGGCACCTGCCGCCCAGCAAACAGGGGATGTACCACCAACACCACCACCACCTCCGTCACCAAGCGTCTCAACCATGTCACACGGCAGCGTTCAGCTCTCCATCTCACAAACATTTGAGAGAAAGCGTAAATTCCCACCTAGCCACCCTCGATCCCTGGCCCTGAATGCCAACATTTCTAAACTACTGGCCTATGAAATGCTGTCATTTAGGCTGGTGGACACAGACAGCTTCAAACAGCTCATGTCGCTTGCTGTCCCACAGTATGTTGTTCCCAGCCGCCACTACTTCTCCAAGAGAGCCGTGCCTTCCCTGCACAACCAAGTATCCGATAAAATCAAGTGTGCACTGCGCAACGCCATCTGTAGCAAGGTCCACCTAACCACAGATACGTGGACCAGTAAGCACGGCCAGGGACGCTATATCTCCCTAACTGTTTAGCGCACGTCCTTCCGCCGCCAAGGATCGCAGGGCAACATTCTTTGCCTCCTGTTGCCACCTCCTCCTTCTCGGCTTCCTCCTCCTCTTCTTCCACCTGCTCATCCAGTCAGCCACACACCTTCACCACCAACTTCAGCACAGCCCGGGGTAAACGTCAGCAGGCCATTCTGAAACTCATATGTTTGGGGGACAGGCCCCACACCGCACAGGAATTGTGGCGGGGTATAGAACAACAGACCGACGAGTGGTTGCTGCCGGTGAGCCTCAAGCCCGGCCTGGTGGTGTGTGATAATGGGCGAAATCTCGTTGCAGCTCTGGGACTAGCCAATTTGACGCACATCCCTTGCTTGGCGCATGTGCTGAATTTGGTGGTGCAGAAGTTCATTCACAACTACCCCGACATGTCAGAGCTGCTGCATAAAGTGCGGGCCGTCTGTTCGCGCTTCCGGCGTTCACATCCTGCTGCTGCTCGCCTGTCTGCGCTACAGCGTAACTTCGGCCTTCCCGCTCAGCGCCTCATATGCGACGTGCCCACCAGGTGGAACTCCACCTTGCACATGCTGGACAGACTGTGCGAGCAGCAGCAGGCCATAGTGGAGTTTCAGCTGCAGCACGCACGGGTCAGTCGCACTACAGAACAGCACCACTTCACCACCAATGACTGGGCCTCCATGCGAGACCTGTGTGCCCTGTTGCGCTGTTTCGAGTACTCCACCAACATGGCCAGTGGCGATGACGCCGTTATCAGCGTTACAATACCACTTTTATGTCTCCTTGAGAAAACACTTAGGGCGATGATGGAAGAGGAGGTGGCCCAGGAGGAGGAGGAGGAGGAGGAAGAGGGATCATTTTTAGCACTTTCAGGCCAGTCTCTTCGAAGTGACTCAGAGGGAGGTTTTTGGCAACAGCGGAGGCCAGGTACAAATGTGGCCAGACAGGGCCCACTACTGGAGGACGAGGAGGACGAGGATGAGGAGGAGGTGGAGGAGGATGAGGATGAAGCATGGTCACAGCGGGGTGGCACCCAACGCAGCTCGGGTCCATCACTGGTGCGTGGCTGGGGGGAAAGGCAGGACAATGACGATACGCCTCCCACAGAGGACAGCTTGTCCTTACCCCTGGGCAGCCTGGCACACATGAGCGACTACATGCTGCAGTGCCTGCGCAACGACAGCAGAGTTGCCCACATTTTAACCTGTGCGGACTACTGGGTTGCCACCCTGCTGGATCCACGCTACAAAGACAATGTGCCCACCTTACTTCCTGCACTGGAGCGTGATAGGAAGATGCGCGAGTACAAGCGCACATTGGTAGACGCGCTACTGAGAGCATTCCCAAATGTCACAGGGGAACAAGTGGAAGCCCAAGGCCAAGGCAGAGGAGGAGCAAGAGGTCGCCAAGGCAGCTGTGTCACGGCCAGCTCCTCTGAGGGCAGGGTTAGCATGGCAGAGATGTGGAAAACTTTTGTCAACACGCCACAGCTAACTGCACCACCACCTGATACGCAACGTGTTAGCAGGAGGCAACATTTCACTAACATGGTGGAACAGTACGTGTGCACACCCCTCCACGTACTGACTGATGGTTCGGCCCCATTCAACTTCTGGGTCTCTAAATTGTCCACGTGGCCAGAGCTAGCCTTTTATGCCTTGGAGGTGCTGGCCTGCCCGGCGGCCAGCGTTTTGTCTGAACGTGTATTCAGCACGGCAGGGGGCGTCATTACAGACAAACGCAGCCGCCTGTCTACAGCCAATGTGGACAAGCTGACGTTCATAAAAATGAACCAGGCATGGATCCCACAGGACCTGTCCGTCCCTTGTCCAGATTAGACATTAACTACCTCCCCTTAACCATATATTATTGGACTCCAGGGCACTTCCTCATTCAATCCTATTTTTATTTTCATTTTACCATTATATTGCGAGGCTACCCAAAGTTGAATGAACCTCTCCTCTGTCTGGGTGCCGGGGCCTAAATATATGCCAATGGACTGTTCCAATGTTGGGTGACGTGAAGCCTGATTCTCTGCTATGACATGCAGACTAATTCTCTGCTGACATGAAGACAGATTCTCTGTTACGGGACCTCTCTCCTCTGCCTGGGTGCTGGGCCTAAATATCTGACAATGGACTGTTGCAGTGGTGGCTGACGTGAAGCCTGATTTTCTGCTATGACATGCAGACTGATTCTCTGCTGACATGAAGCCAGATCCTCTGTTACGGGACCTCTCTCCTCTGCCTGTGTGCTGGGCCTAAATATATGCCAATGGACTGTTGCAGTGGTGGCTGACGTGAAGCCTCATTCTCTGCTATGACATGCAGACTAATTCTCTGCTGACATGAAGCCAGATTGTCTGTTACGGGACCTCTCTCCTCTGCCTGGGTGCTGGGCCTAAATTTATGAAAATGGACTCTTACAGTGGTGGGTGACGTGAAGCCTGATTCTCTGCTATGACATGAAGACTGATTCTCTGCTATGACATGAAGACTGATTCTCTGCTGACATGAAGCCAGATTGTCTGTTACGGGACCTCTCTCCTCTGCCTGGGTGCTGGGCCTAAATATCTGACAATGGACTGTTGCATTGGTGGCTGACGTGAAGCCTGATTCTCTGCTATGACATGCAGACTAATTCTCTGCTGACATGAAGCCAGATTGTCTGTTACGGGACCTCTCTCCTCTGCCAGGGTGCTGGGACTAAATTTATGAAAATGGACTGTTGCAGTGGTGGGTGACGTGAAGCCTGATTCTCTGCTAAGACATGAAGACTGATTCTCTGCTGACATGAAGCCAGATTGTCTGTTACGGGACCTCTCTCCTCTGCCTGGGTGCTGGGCCTAAATTTATGAAAATGGACTGTTGCAGTGGTGGGTGACGTGAAGCCTGATTCTCTGCTATGATATGAAGACTGATTCTCTGCTGACATAAAGCCAGATCCTCTGTTACGGGACCTCTCTCCTCTGCCTGGGTGCTGGGCCTAAATATCTGACAATGGACTGTTGCATTGGTGGCTGACGTGAAGCCTGATTCTCTGCTATGACATGCAGACTAATTCTCTGCTGACATGAAGCCAGATTGTCTGTTACGGGACCTCTCTCCTCTGCCAGGGTGCTGGGCCTAAATTTATGAAAATGGACTGTTGCAGTGGTGGGTGACGTGAAGCCTGATTCTCTGATAAGACATGAAGACTGATTCTCTGCTGACATGAAGCCAGATTGTCTGTTACGGGACCTCTCTCCTCTGCCTGGGTGCTGGGCCTAAATTTATGAAAATGGACTGTTGCAGTGGTGGGTGACGTGAAGCCTGATTCTCTGCTATGATATGAAGACTGATTCTCTGCTGACATGAAGCCAGATCCTCTGTTACGGGACCTCTCTCCTCTGCCTGGGTGCTGGGCCTAAATATCTGACAATGGACTGTTGCATTGGTGGCTGACGTGAAGCCTGATTCTCTGCTATGACATGCAGACTAATTCTCTGCTGACATGAAGCCAGATTGTCTGTTACGGGACCTCTCTCCTCTGCCAGGGGGCTGGGCCTAAATTTATGAAAATGGACTGTTGCAGTGGTGGGTGACGTGAAGCCTGATTCTCTGCTATGACATGAAGACTGATTCTCTGCTGACATGAAGCCAGATTGTCTGTTACGGGACCTCTCTCCTCTGCCTGGGTGCTGGGCCTAAATTTATGAAAATGGACTGTTGCAGTGGTGGGTGACGTGAAGCCTGATTCTCTGCTATGATATGAAGACTGATTCTCTGCTGACATGAAGCCAGATCCTCTGTTACGGGACCTCTCTCCTCTGCCTGGGTGCTGGGCCTAAATATCTGACAATGGACTGTTGCATTGGTGGCTGACGTGAAGCCTGATTCTCTGCTATGACATGCAGACTAATTCTCTGCTGACATGAAGCCAGATTGTCTGTTACGGGACCTCTCTCCTCTGCCTGGGTGCTGGGCCTAAATTTATGAAAATGGACTGTTGCAGTGGTGGGTGACGTGAAGCCTGATTCTCTGCTATGACATGAAGACTGATTCTCTGCTGACATGAAGCCAGATTGTCTGTTACGGGACCTCTCTCCTCTGCCTGGGTGCTGGGCCTAAATTTATGAAAATGGACTCTTACAGTGGTGGATGACGTGAAGCCTGATTCTCTGCTATGACATGAAGACTGATTCTCTGCTGACATGAAGCCAGATCCTCTGTTACGGGACCTCTCTCCTCTGCCTGGGTGCTGGGCCTAAATATCTGACAATGGACTGTTGCATTGGTGGCTGACGTGAAGCCTGATTCTCTGCTATGACATGCAGACTAATTCTCTGCTGACATGAAGCCAGATTGTCTGTTACGGGACCTCTCTCCTCTGCCTGGGTGCTGGGCCTAAATTTATGAAAATGGACTGTTGCAGTGGTGGGTGACGTGAAGCCTGATTCTCTGCTATGACATGAAGACTGATTCTCTGCTGACATGAAGCCAGATTGTCTGTTACGGGACCTCTCTCCTCTGCCTGGGTGCTGGGCCTAAATTTATGAAAATGGACTCTTACAGTGGTGGGTGACGTGAAGCCTGATTCTCTGCTATGACATGAAGACTGATTCTCTGCTGACATGAAGCCAGATCCTCTGTTACGGGACCTCTCTCCTCTGCCTGGGTGCTGGGCCTAAATATCTGACAATGGACTGCTGCATTGGTGGCTGACGTGAAGCCTGATCCTCTGCTATGACATGCAGACTAATTCTCTGCTGACATGAAGCCAGATTGTCTGTTACGGGACCTCTCTCCTCTGCCTGGGTGCTGGGCCTAAATTTATGAAAATGGACTCTTACAGTGGTGGGTGATGTGAAGCCTGATTCTCTGCTATGACATAAAGACTGATTTTCTGCTATGACATGAAGACTGATTCTCTGCTGACATGAAGCCAGATTGTCTGTTACGGGACCTCTCTCCTCTGCCTGGGTGCTGGGCCTAAATTTATGAAAATGGACTCTTACAGTGGTGGGTGACGTGAAGCCTGATTCTCTGCTATGACATGAAGACTGATTCTCTGCTGACATGAAGCCAGATCCTCTGTTACGGGACCTCTCTCCTCTGCCTGGGTGCTGGGCCTAAATATCTGACAATGGACTGTTGCATTGGTGGCTGACGTGAAGCCTGATCCTCTGCTATGACATGCAGACTAATTCTCTGCTGACATGAAGCCAGATTGTCTGTTACGGGACCTCTCTCCTCTGCCTGGGTGCTGGGCCTAAATTTATGAAAATGGACTCTTACAGTGGTGGGTGATGTGAAGCCTGATTCTCTGCTATGACATGAAGACTGATTTTCTGCTATGACATGAAGACTGATTCTCTGCTGACATGAAGCCAGATTGTCTGTTACGGGACCTCTCTCCTCTGCCTGGGTGCTGGGCCTAAATTTATGACAATGGACTGTTGCAGTGGTGGCTGACGTGAAGCCTGATTCTCTGCTATGACATGCAGACTGATTCTCTGCTGACATGAAGACAGATCCTCTGTTACGGGACCTCTCTCCTCTGCCTGGGTGCTGGGCCTAAATTTATGAAAATGGACTGTTGCAGTGGTGGGTGACGTGAAGCCTGATTCTCTGCTATGATATGAAGACTGATTCTCTGCTAACATGAAGCCAGATCCTCTGTTACAGGACCTCTCTCCTCTGCCTGGGTGCTGGGCCTAAATATCTGACAATGGACTGTTGCATTGGTGGCTGACGTGAAGCCTGATTCTCTGCTATGACATGCAGACTAATTCTCTGCTGACATGAAGCCAGATTGTCTGTTACGGGACCTCTCTCCTCTGCCTGGGTGCTGGGCCTAAATTTATGAAAATTGACTCTTACAGTGGTGGGTGACGTGAAGCCTGATTCTCTGCTATGACATGAAGACTGATTCTCTGCTGACATGAAGCCAGATTGTCTGTTACGGGACCTCTCTCCTCTGCCTGGGTGCTGGGCCTAAATTTATGAAAATGGACTGTTGCAGTGGTGGGTGACGTGAAGCCTGATTCTCTGCTATGATATGAAGACTGATTCTCTGCTGACATGAAGCCAGATCCTCTGTTACGGGACCTCTCTCCTCTGCCTGGGTGCTGGGCCTAAATATCTGACAATGGACTGTTGCATTGGTGGCTGACGTGAAGCCTGATTCTCTGCTATGACATGCAGACTGATTCTCTGCTGACATGAAGCCAGATTGTCTGTTACGGGACCTCTCTCCTCTGCCTGGGTGCTGGGCCTAAATTTATGAAAATGGACTGTTGCAGTGGTGGGTGACGTGAAGCCTGATTCTCTGCTATGACATGAAGACTGATTCTCTGCTGACATGAAGCCAGATTGTCTGTTACGGGACCTCTCTCCTCTGCCTGGGTGCCGGGGCCTAAATATCTGAGAATGGACTGTTCCAGTGGTGGGTGACGGGAAGCCAGATTCTCTGCTATGGGACCTCTCTCCAATTGATTTTGGTTAATTTTTATTTATTTAATTTTTATTTTAATTCATTTCCCTATCCACATTTGTTTGCAGGGGATTTACCTACATGTTGCTGCCTTTTGCAGCCCTCTAGCCCTTTCCTGGGCTGTTTTACAGCCGTTTTAGTGCCGAAAAGTTCGGGTCCCCATTGACTTTAATGGGGTTCGGGTTCGGGACGAAGTTCGGATCGGGTTCGGATCCCGAACCCGAACATTTTCGGGCAGTTCGGCCGAACTTCTCGAACCCGAACATCCAGGTGTTCGCTCAACTCTATTTATGACCCAAGTCCCTCTGTCCCTCTTTTATCCATTAATGTCCCTCTTTTTGACCTGGGAAATTAATGCCTAAATTGCTCCTTACTAAAGTGTCTGTAAGGTTTCTACCTGTATATTAGACCAGAACCAAAACTTCATATTTTGTGCAACTTCTACCTTAAAATCCCTATAATCTGATGATTTCTGTGCTAATATTTAAATGGATATTGAAGTGTAAGAACAAATTGTCCCAGGGGCTCCACATGCTGTAAAAACTTAAAGGACCTTACACTCACCTCACCGATCCCCGGCTACTGCAGTTGTGACAGAGTCAGTAATTATGCCTAGTATGAAAATAATTTGCTGGCATATATTATCCCTCTTTGCAATTTTCAAAAGTTGTGAGGTATGCAGTCCTGCTGCCCGAGGCAAAAATTGAAATAGCACCCCCCCCCCCCCATGCCAAATTCTTGACCTAACCCCTTCCCTCCAGCCAGAGGTGTAACTTGAAGATTCTGGGCCCCAGTGCAAGATCTACAACAGAGCCCTCCCAGCATGCACTTTCTATAATACCAGTGTCTTCTTATGTGGCACAAGGGTCTTTGGGCCCGGGAGCAACTGCTACCTCTGCACCCCCTATAGCTACGCCCCTGCTCCTGTTGCTTTGCTTTTCATATTGTATTGCCCTTCTTTAGGGGTTCCCGTTTGTTGGATCAGAACCATGCTGTTGTTAACTTTTTGTGATATCTTGTCTCTGTAGCTTTAAGAGCTTTTCCACTGTCACCTTCTGTGGAGTCCTGCATGACTTCCTTTCTTCATTGATATTCATCTATGAGCCTGGTTTTCACAAATTCCAGTGTCAGATCTGGTCTCAGGTGCATTGATCAGTACTGTATGAATCAAGCAAAGTGCAGTATGGCCACAATATGACTGTCTAATATCCTCACCAACGGACCTCAGTTGTGTTACCACCTCCAGCATTGCATGTTTATGCTCCTGCATACATTCCTTTTTCTTTGTTATACCTCATTTTGTACTTTTTGTTTTCAGTAGAAATAACTTGCTATTCAGTTTCTGTAGTGCATTCCTCGTGCCTCTTGCAGGGCTCTCATGTCTGATGGGGATCAGTTGGTCGTCCTCCACTAATAAGCTTATTGTGGCCCCTGCCCGTCTGTTACTCTTGTCCCGTTCCTGATAATTGATCACTGGTCTCTGTGTAGTAGAGATGAGCAAAGTTATGAAACATTTGATTTGGCTGCTTTGCAGAATTTCACAAAGAAATTCGATTCATGACGAATTCCTTTGTATGTAGAAGGCGCAACGACGGTGAACGGCGATCGCGCCTCCCCCCATCATTGAACCCCTCAGATGCCGCGTTTATCGCTGATCATGGCATCTGAGGCTACAATTTTGGCCTTTCAGGGCTGAAATAGCTGCACAGTGATGGTTAACACAGCGCCATCTACTGTCAGCTTAAAATAGTTCCACTAGCATTAAAGGGAACCTGTCACCAGGATTTTGTGTATAGTGCTGAGGACATGGGTTGCTATGGGGACTGGATATTGCGGATGTGCTAGCGGCCATCTAGCAACCCATGTCCTCAGCTCTATACCCAAAATCCAGGTGACAGGTTCCCTTTAAGCTTCAGCTGTTGCTGTATTCCAACAGTAGTCTCTATTCCATGACAGCCGACCCAGGCAGTTGAAGAGACATCGGTCCGTGACAAGGAGCTGACAGACAAGAGCGAGGTCAACGTGGGCAGAGTTAGTACAACCTGGTACTCGGACAATAAGTAATGGCAGGTCTCTCAGGGTCAATTCGAGAGTCAGGCGGCAGGCGGTAAGCATGGGAAATCAGAATGGAATAATAACGAACCTTCACAGAAACTAGCAAGCTAGAGAACCTGTTGCTCAGGCAGCTTCCTGTAGGAGAAGGCACCTCTAAAACCTAGGGATAGCAGCCATTGGCTGAGGACAGACTAGACTGTGTGTACGCTGGCCCTTTTAGAAATTAGGAGATCTTCTGTACCTCCAAAGAACTGAGAGCAGAGGAAAAGAGGTGCAAAGAGGTCCAACAGACTATTGAGCATTTTGGGGGCTGTGCCCACTTGGAGCAGGGGGAGGCTGACAGGGGGTGAGTGTTCCAGCGGCCCTGCGTACCATGAGAAGAGAGACACTGGTGGTCATGGACAGTCGTTTCTGCTAAAGCTAGACATGTACACCTAGTATACAGGTTCCTGTAATTTGCTCTTTTTCTGAGGACATTTTTTGGTCATATTTTGTATGGACTATTATTATGACATTCGGTAAAAACCATAATCGTGTCAAAGGCAATATAATCTGTTAAAATCATTAAAAATAATATATTTATTGTAGAAAATGTAATTTTTAATTTAATTGAGTGAACAGAAATCAAACAGCAGCTTCTCGATTCTTCCTAGTAGGGATTAGAGATGACCAGCGGCACACTGACCCGCTGTATATGTGACTGATAAGATGTCCTCGGCAGTGTATACACAGTCCTTTGTTTCTAATTTTAATTGGAAGATCCTCTTGATTACCTTGAGGTCTTCTGGAGTCCATTTGAATTATTACGCCGGTCCTTTTAATAAGAGATAATTGTGAGCCCTTATATCTCTCTTCTATCTTTAAACAGGATATTGCGACTCAGAAGTTCTCGATGCCTTCTCCAATCCGCACTGTGATTGCTGCTGACTTCGATAATGATCAGGAGCTGGAAGTCTTTTTTAATAACATTGCCTACAGGGGCTCTTCAGCGAATCGTATGTTCAGGTAAAGCCACAGACTGTGTTCTAAATGGACACGTTACAACAGTACAATAGCAAGATGGCGTCTTCTGCATGGCATGCTTATATATACTGTCTGTGTAAGGGAGGGGATGCTAATACCGGACATACAGTGTCAGTGATACTACATGCAAGGCTGAGGCTACTTTCACACTAGCGTTAATATTTTCCGGTATTGAGATCCGTCATAGGGTCTCAATACCGGAAAAAACGCTTCCGTTTGTCCACATTCATTGTCAATGGGGACTGAACTGAACAGAATGGAATGCTCCAAAATGCATTCCGTTCCGTTCTCATACCGGAGAGAAAACCGCAGCATGCTTTCCGTCCTGGGATGCGGAGCAAAACGAATCCGTCATGATCCACAATGCAAGTCAATGGGGAAGGATCTGTTTTCTCTGCCACAATAGAAAACGGATCCGTCCCCCATTGACTTTCAATGGAGTTCATGACAGATCCGTCTTGGGTATGTTAAAGATAATACAACCGGGTGCAGATGGTTGTATTATCAGTAATGGAAGTGTGAGAGTAGTCTGACATGTGTCATTTAATGTGCGCTTTTGTGTGGTTCCGTGGACCAATAGGGGTCAATTCACATTTATTCCTCTTGCTGACGTAGCACTTACCTGTTCCACAGCACGTTACAGACATCATCACGCATTGTCCTCAGTGAGGCTCCAATCTAATCAGTATGTCTCTAGATGTGAGAGGAAACCCATACAAGCACCAGGAGAACATGCCAACTCCATGAAGAGGTGGCCTTTGGTCAAATTTGAACCTAGGACACCAGTGCTGCAATGACCAAGTGTTGTCCACTGGATGGATGGATAGATAGATAGATAGATAGATAGATAGATAATTGGAGAGAGAGGTTGATAGATAAATAGATAGAGACAGGGACATAGCTAAATGCTCATGGGCCCTGGTGCAAGAGTTCAGCTTGGGTCCCACTTCCCTCAGTGCTTTGTGGCCAGGGGCAGGGTGCACCTAGCTATTCTGCTGCCTGAGGCAAAAATGGAAATGACCCCCCCCCCCTTCATTCCAAATTCTCAACCTAACCCCTTCCTTCAAACCCTAATGTTAAAGGGGTTATCCAACATATGACCCCCAATGGCCCGGCTGCTCAAATGGATTATATTTACCGCGCTCCCCGGCACCCGAGTCGCTCCTGATCCCCGCACAGCTGCCACTGCATCTCCCTGTCTCCTGGATCAAAACATCCGGTAACGTTGGGGCGGAGGGGGTAGCAGACAATAACAGGGCACGATGGGGAAGAGCATTACTAGCATCGTGGGTGACGATAGGCAAGCTCGTCCCCGTCGCAGCCTGCTATTGCAGTGGGTGCCGGGGAATGGAGTAGGTATATTCTATATGAGGGGCACGGGCATTGGGGGGGCTCATTATAGAGGTTGGATAACCCCTTTAAAGACACACTTGGAAAACATTAAAAACAGCGCTACAGAACATACAGGGTAATACAGCCCCACATGCCTCTTACATCCAGCGATGTCTCCTGTAGATGTCTTCTTTCCTCATCTTCTCCTTTCAGATCAGACCGCCATGATGATTTCTTTCAGCTGTGCCTTGTCTCTGCAGAGTTTGACAAACAGACATCTTAGTTTCCTACTTTACTATCATCCTCCCATCTTCTCAACACCCCCCCAATAATGTGCCCAATTTTTTCCCCAATACTATACTGCAGAAAATACTAGCACCACACAGATAGTGCCCCTTCAATAGTGCCATAAAAAAAATAACTGCGCCAGGGAAATAGTGTCCAACACTAATAGTGTAAGCATAACGTCCCCCAAAAGAACTGTGCTAAGATGATACTGTGCCAGGGTACCCCCCACAGTAATAGTGCAAATACTTCTACTTATATAGATGACACCCTATATACACACACCACACTATATGGATGACACCCTATATACACACACCACACTATATAGATGACACCCTATATACACACACCACACTATATGGATGACACCCTATACACACACACACCACACTTTAGATGACATCCTGTATACTGACACACAGTGCACTATACAGAGAACACCCTATACACACACTGCACTATATAGACACATCACACACTGTATAGATGACCCCTATACACACATCACATAGATGACACTTACCCTCTCCACACCCAGTTAAGTTCTCCTCCTGTGCCCTGCTTGGCTGAAGGACCTTGATCAGGTAACTGTGACATCACCAAAAGTTCTGCAGGTTTCTGCTGTAAATGCTGTGTATAGTTTTTAGCCCTGCCCACTCTCCAGTCATAGCCATCCTGCACCGGATGCCTCTCCTCCAGAGCCAGCAGCAAGCCCCTTCCCCCAGCAATCCAGCAGTGAGCTGAGGACTGGAAGAAAGGCATACAGTGCAGGAGAAGGAACTACTGCAAACGCGCGGCCTGGAGGAGACCAAAGAGGAGAGGTGAGTACAGCGCTGGCAGTGCTTCTCTTCCCCTCCTCCGGCAGGCTAATGAGTGCTTCCAAAAATAGGTAATTAGCAGAGCACTTCTGGCAAAGGGGGCCCTCTGGGCCCCCCTGGCTTAGGTACCTGGTCGCAATTGCGACCTCTTCAACCCTTATATCTATGCCAGTGATATGATCCATCTTGATTGATGAAAACATGCCAAATCTCGCGCACTGATGTGATGATGTCACCATGTCAACTCGCTGACGTCACCGCGCCCAGCCAGCGTGCTGATGTGGTGACGTCACACGTAGGCGCACGCAAGATTTGGTGAATTTTCTTCAATCAAATGGATAAATGATGTGACAACTTTGGGTCACTTAGCTCTCCAGGTTCGCCTTCTTCTCACCTTAGACGGTTGGCACACCTCAAGAAGCCACTCCAACACTGCAGACTTGCACACGGCCATCACCAGCTTTATTGTCACTTTTACAGCAGTCCAAACAAATCATAAACAGAAATCCTCGGCCATCCGGCCACTGACTACACAGTATTTCTCCCTCTCTATCGGGATCTGGGTCTACCACCCAGCTCCCCAAAACACAACACAGTGCTTACCCCACAGAGGGTTAGAGGGTCCCGGGTCCCACAGGCCTCGACACAGCGTGCTCCTTCCCCAGACTGGGAGATCTGATTGAGGAGCTGAGCCCACCTTTACCTGAGCCCCTTAGGGCTCAGGTTATCTAAATTACCAGCCTAGCTGCTGCAGACAGAGGAAAAAACTATTTTCCCAGCCTTTCCTGTTCTCACCCAGGCTCCTCTGGGTGAGATACTCTATTTCAATGGCCCTCATATGGCCCTATGGCAGCTCCACTGCCACAATACATATACATATATATATATATATATACGGTATATATATATATATTTATATTTTACCCCCATTTCAGGAACAATTGTTCCGTTACCACGAAGTGCGAGGAAACTCGCCTTTGTAACAAATCAAATGTTTCCTTCCTTAACAATAATCACAATCTAGGCTCCTTTTTTGGCCACTCACACTAGGATGAATTTCATAGGAGGTTATTAAAAGGGTTTAGAAACGCAAAACCGGCAAATTGCCATGTCCTCAAAGGGTTAAGTTCCTAGGAAAGCGCTCTCTGTCTCTCTCTGTCTTTCTCTCTGTCTTTCTTTGTCTCTCTCTCTGGAAAAATTATTCCCAAACGAATCTGAAAAAATTCTGATTCTACTGAATCAGAATATTATTATTTTTAAATTCAGGATGAATTTCGATTCTAGCGGATCAATTCGCTCATCTCTAATACAATTCATTTTACATTATTCTGGAATTTCTTCTTCATTTCTAAAGGATGGCCAAACTATGCTGAAGGAGCCCAGGTTCTCAGTACAATATTTTTGGGATTCGTGAGGAGCAGAGAAAGAACCTTGTCCCCATTTGCAGGATGTCGCCTACTCCTGCCAAACAATTAAAAATTGAGGTCTCTTGCAAGTTCCAACCTTGGAACGTTTAGTACAGTTAAGATGAAGTCCCCTTCAGGCTGTTCATTTGTGTGAAATGAGGAGGAACTAATGCTTGATTTCCATGGCAGCTTAGATGGGAAACCTGTGGCAAAGATGAAAAGAAAATAAGATGAAATAAAATTCATAGTTTTCATAAAAAGGGTTTCTGGGAGGATGACAGGACTGATTTGTACAGAAATTGTCAAATGTGGTCAGAGGAAAGCAAAATGTGCCCGGTGGGTTTCCTTCTTTGTACTCTTTTATTTTGACTGCAAAAATTTTAGCAGCAGAATTTAGGAACAAAGGGGAAGGTGAATGATGTCACTGGACGTGTATCATTTACTATGGTTTCCCGGTGGGTCTTCTAAGTTCCTTGTCAAGTCATGCAGCTTATATATTAATTAAAGCCCTCCTGTCTGATACGGACGTGCAATAAATGTGATGAAGGATTTGTGGTTATTCATTTCCCCGGACCACTTCCGACATTTAAAGTGAATTTATTACCTGCAGCCATCTTATACACAGTAGGAGAAGTAGAGATGAGTGAAATTATCAAAAATTTCGATTCAGCCGCTTTGTCGAAGTTCACAAAAAGATTCAATTACTTATTCACGAATCACATTCCATTGTATGTAGCAAGCGCAATGACGGGGAGCGGCGATCGCGGTGCCCCCCCCTCCCATCATTGAACCCCTCAGATGCTGCGTTCAAAGCTGATTGCGGCATCTGACAGTCACATTGTGACACATGATGGGGGTGCTCTTATTACTGGCACATGATGGGGGGTGCTATTATTACGGGAATATAGTGCTATATTTTTTTTTCAGCAGTACCCATGATTCCTCACTGCTTCTTGCTTGTGGGCCAATGAGAAGGCTGCAATTTCTTTGACTTTAGGAGTAGTGTTGATCGCAAATTTTCGCATCGCAAATTTTTTTGCAAATTTTTCCGATTGCTGATTTTCGCAATTAAAAAAAATAATGACTGGAGACTACCAGTTCTCAAATTCGCAAATATATGACGAATATTTGCCCAAATACTCACAAAATATCGCTAATTTGAATATTGCCCCTTCTGCTCATCACTGCTCTCTACAGGAGAGAGGAACCTGCTCATAAGACCTTACACTATACAGGAGAGAGATCCTTGCCCATTGGTATAAGAAACCAGCTCTATCTCTCAGTAAAGTCTCAGCCCATTTAATCATCTCTCAGCTGAAAAGTAAAGGGATCAGAGGACAGTTAAAGGGGTTAGCCCATGACTAATGTAAAAAATGAAAATCATATAGTACATGACAATCTGTTTCTAACAAAGCTAGAACCAGCTGTCACGGCTGAGGATGGGGGAAACCCTCAGCCGTGCGATGCCAGGTGGTGTAGTGGCTACTCGGCCATAAGAACAGGATAGGGAGCAGGTCACCTCCTCACGCATCCCTACCCTGACCCTAACTCCTAACCTGCATGGGCCGACCTTTAAGGTAGGAGGACCCATGCGCAGGAACCTCAGAGCCCTGTCTTACCCTCCGCAGATCCCTGAGCTAGGAGCTGGGTAAGACGACATACTCCTCCTTGGCACGGAGGAGCAGGAGTCTCAATGGCCAAGCTGTTGGGAAAAGGGGAACACTAACAGACTAATGGAAATGGCAGGCGAACTAAGTAGTTCCACCAACCTGCCACAGCCTTGCTGACTGGATCCCTCAAGAGACAGGAATCCAGAACCATTAGCTGCACCAAAACATAGAAAGCTCCCAACAGAACAACATACAACCTCACCAACATAAAGACATCAACAAGAACTATAATTTTATGACCACAGGGGTGGCTCTCACAGGCAGGTCAAATGCACAGGAGGCTGCTCCAGCTAGCAGGGCTGAAGCAACCTACTGAACGATGCCAAAGACTCAGGCTATATAGGCCAAGAAGCCACACCCACAGTCAGACACACCCAGTGACATCACTCACACACTGGGAAGGGGGTTAACCCTTCCAGCACCACAGAAGGGAAAGTCACAGACAGGGGAAGTGTCCAACAGATCACACTGTGGCTGTTACCGCAGGCAACGACATGGGTGGCAGCCGTCCAGGCAGACAGCCCGAAGGCCAGGACACTGCCACCACATGTACAACATACCAAACGTTGCCACGGGCAGCCACAGAGAAAGGAAGATGTCCGTGCGCACCAAACAACAACAAGTGCACACCAGACATACAAACAAAGTGCATCCACACACGCACACAACTCCCCGGCAACTGCACACAAAGCTGTTGTCCGCGGCAACCGCACTGAGGCCAACTACATTATGCCTCAGCTGCGGTTGACACAACAACCACAACCGCGGGCAACTGTATGCGGCTCCCAAGGAGTCACGACCATAACCGTGGCCGTGACACTCCCACCCCTCAAAGCCCCCCCCACCAAAAAAAAACACGTGAGGGACTCAACAAGGGGATAGGAGAAGGGAACGTCCACTCACACATGATTCCCAGAACGTCGCTGTCAGCTGCATCCTCTCCCGGCTCACACTAGCCAGTCCGACGAGGCCTGCAGCCCGCACCAACGACAAGGGGATGGAACCACAGAGAGTGGACGAGGGGACTCTCCACTAACGTCCCCACTCCAGTCGCTGCCAGCAGACACCCCTAACCAGCACGCAGCCGGACCACTTACGGGGTGCTGCCAGCAAACGACCAGAGATGGGAACATGGAGAGGGACGAGGGACCACCAACACGGACACGGAAGGTACGGTGGCGGGGAAAAGCCACCAACCGTGCCGTTAACGGTGATCCCCCCGGGACGTTCTCCCTCCGGAGAACGCGCATGCAGGCCACAAGGGGATGGCACTGCATGCTGCACCCTCTTCCGAAGGTAGGACCCTACAACAAAAAACACCAGGGTGAGGGGATAAAAATAACAGGGGACGCCAAACGGACACGGTGAGGAAGTGGCGGGGAAACGCCACTCACCGCGCCGTCAGCGGCGAAACCCCCATAACGCTCTCCCTCCGAAGAGCGCGCATGCACCCCATCAGCAGACAGCGGTGCATGCTCTACCCTCTTTCGAGGGAATCGCCACATGAGATGCCGCTGTGGTCATAATGTCACGGCTGAGGATGGGGGAAACCCTCAGCCGTGCGATGCCAGGTGGTGTAGTGGCTACTCGGCCATGAGAACAGGATAGGGAGCAGGTCATCTCCTCACGCATCCCTACCCTGACCCTAACTCCTAACCTGCATGGGCCGACCTTTAAGGTAGGAGGACCCATGCGCAGGAACCTCGGAGCCCTGTCTTACCCTCCGCAGATCCCTGAGCTAGGAGCTGGGTAAGACGACCTACTCCTCCTTGGCACGGAGGAGCAGGAGTCTCAATGGTCAAGCTGTTGGGAAAAGGGGAACACTAACAGACTAATGGAAATGGCAGGCGAACTAAGTAGTTCCACCAACCTGCCACAGCCTTGCTGACTGGATCCCTCAAGAGACAGGAATCCAGAACCATTAGCTGCACCAAAACATAGAAAGCTCCCAACAGAACAACATACAACCTCACCAACATAAAGACATCAACAAGAACTATAATTTTATGACCACAGGGGTGGCTCTCACAGGCAGGTCAAATGCACAGGAGGCTGCTCCAGCTAGCAGGGCTGAAGCAACCTACTGAACGATGCCAAAGACTCAGGCTATATAGGCCAAGAAGCCACACCCACAGTCAGATACACCCAGTGACATCACTCACACACTGGGAAGGGGGTTAACCCTTCCAGCACCACAGAAGGTAAAGTCACAGACAGGGGAAGTGTCCAACAGATCACACTGTGGCTGTTACCGCAGGCAACGACATGGGTGGCAGCCGTCCAGGGAGACAGCCCGAAGGCCAGGACACTGCCACCACATGTACAACATACCAAACGTTGCCACGGGCAGCCACAGAGAAAGGAAGATGTCCGTGCGCACTAAACAACCACAAGTGCACACCAGACATACATACAAACAAAGTGCATCCACACACGCACACAACTCCCCGAGAACCGCACACATAGCTGTTGTCCGCGGCAACCGCACTGAGGCCAACTACATTATGCCTCCGCTGCGGTTGACACAACAACCACAACCGCGGGCAACTGTATGCGGCTTCCAAGGAGTCACGACCATAACCGTGGCCGTGACACCAGCCCTGTTTTAGGTGTTAATATTCTGTAAACAATGTAAATTTATATATAGTCGTACAGTCTAATAGGTGGTGTACTTAGAAGAGGAGGCCTCGTGACCCTCGGTCTGATTCCCTTCCAAGGCCTTGCCCCGCTCTCCACGGACTCCAAACCAGGGATGTTGTCTTCCTGTGTGATAGGCATGTCATTATTTTTAATGTTACTATATTCTAAAGGATCAAAAATGATTTTCCTCTCTAAATTACAAAATTCACATAATTACCTCTATATTGATACAAATAGTCTGTGCTTCATCTTAAAATTACATATAGGAAGTCATTTCATTGCAATAAAGGCAAATACAAGTCCATTTTTCTTAATGTAGTCCAGTACATTTCCATCCAGTGTCCTTGTGTGCCTGCTATATTCATTGTCAAGTCGTGTCCTAGATGAAAAAGAATAACTGGGAAGAAAATGACTCGGTCTGATTTCAAATACTCCGTCTCTATTCCTGGTCTGATCTTTATAGTATTGATTGTATCTAGAAAAACCCATATAGAATATTCTACAATCTGTCCAAATGTACCTCTAGTTTTCTCATCAGCAGAAATTGTATATACCGTATTTTTCGCTTTATAAGACGCACCTGATGATAAGGTGCACCTAGGTTTTTGAGGAGGAAAATACGAAAAAAAATATTTTGAACCAAAAAGTGTGCTTGTGGTGGGTTTTGAACTAATGGTGGTGTCACGACCATGGTCATGGCAGTGACTCCTGGAACCGCATGCAGTTGCCTGCGGTCTTGTCTTGTTTGTCAACCTCAGGTGAGGGCTGTTAGTATCTTGCCTCACGTGTGGTTGCCGCTGGCAACATGATAGTATTGGCAGTATAGCAGCCTGTGCTTTTGCTAGGCAGCTTGCTGTCAAGTGCATGCGGTTGCACCTGGCAACCTGTCTAGGTATGTGTGCACTTTCCCTGTTTTGTGTGCACGGGGTTTATGTGTGTGTGCACTTCCCCTTTAAGTGGCTTCACTACCCTGTCTGGCGTTGGAAGGGTTAATTCCCTTTCCAGTGTGTGTCTGTGTGGGTGTGGCTACTTGGGCTATTTAGCCTCTGATGAGATCTGAAGCTGAGGGGGTACTCCAGCCTTGTGGTGAGCTGGAGTCATCCTCCTGGTCTCTTATACCATCTGCCAGTGAGGGCCACTCTTGTGGTCATAAAAACATGTCATGATGTTAATTTTATGTTTGTATGGTGTTTATCTTTCTGCAGCTATGGAACTGGGTTCCTGTGTGTTTGTGTGTGTGCTGTGTCCTTCATGTTTGGTATGAACATTCAGCATGTGAGCACGGGATCCAGTCAGTGTGTCTGTGGCAGGTAGGTGTGGAAGTGGTTTCACTCACCTGCCATATCCATAGGCTGGTTATGTTTCCCCTTCCTTGCAGTTTGGCCAGTTTAGACTCTAGTTTCTCCGTGTCTAGGAGGGACAGGTTGTCTTAACCAGCTCCTAGCTCAGGGATCGTAGGGACCCGAGGTTCCTGAGTATGAGCTGAGGGCTAGTAGGGACCCGAGGTTCCTGAGTATGAGCCCTCCTACCATCTGGGTTAGCTCATACAGCTAGGAGTCAGGGTCAGAGTTAGGGATGCTGTAGGAGGTGACCTGCTCCCTAATTCTGTTGTCCTGGCCAAGCAGCTTTCACATACGTGTAACATCGCACGGCTGAGGGTTTCCCCCATCCTCAGCCGTGACAGGTGGTCTGTGGATGACAATATTATGGGGGATCTGTTGATGACACTGTTATGGAGCGGATCTGTGGATGATGCACTGTTATGGGGGCATCTGTGGATGACACTATTATGGGGGATCTGTGGAGGACACTGTTATGGAGGGGATCTGTGGATGACGCACTGTTATGAGGGATCTGTGGTTGGCGTCTATGTGATTATAACACCCATCATCCTAAAGAATATACTGATGTACTGGTACATTGGTGCATTCTCAAGGATGAGGGGAGTTATAGTCAGATTAAATATAAACACTATCCAGGGACTCTTCTGCAATTGGCATGTGTTTATATTAAATATGACTATAACCCCCCTCATCCATAGGAATCCACTTATATACTGCAGAACATGGGTGGTGTATGAGCAGAGAGCAGCAGGACTGGCAGGCACAATAACAGGTGAGCTGGAGTGCACAGTGTGACAGGCATCCAGCACATGGACGAGAAGTGCACACGGGATCCTGGCGCTCAGGTCAGTGCCCGGGGGTCCCCCGGCATCAGCTGGAGGAGGGGACAGGGGGGAGAAGTTTATACTTACTGGAGCTGCGGGCTCCCGTCCCGGGTGCGCACCAGATACATGGGCTGGTGGCTGGAGGAGCGGACAGGGGGAAAAGTTTTCAGTTACTGGAGCTGCGGGCTCCAGTCCCGGGTGCGCACCGGATGCATGGGCTGGCGGCTGGAGGAGGGGGCAGGGGGGAAAAGCTGCGGGCTGCAGGCTCCGATCCCGGGTGCGCACCTGATGCACGGTCTTGCTATGGAAGCGCGGGCTGGCGGCAGAAGCCTTCAGTGAAGCCACCAGCCAGCCCAATAGTTTAATGGCAGGCTCAGGAGCTGTTAGTGAGAGCTCCTGAGCCACCTAATTTCTGTCGCATTCGTTTTATAAGACACAGTGACTTTTTCCCTCCACTTTGTCTTATAAAATGAAAAATACGGTACATTACCAATTAACAAATACACACTAGAGTAGAGAGGTTCCTGCCCATAAGAGCTGGCACTCTACAAGAGAGAGGTCTCTGCCCAAAAGATCTTATGTCTTACAGAAGAAGACCCTGCCCATAAGAGCTTAAACTCTACAAGTGAGAGGTCCCTGGCCATAAGAGCTTACACTCTACAAGAGAGAGGTCTCTTGCCAGAGGAGCTTATGCCTTACAGGAGATAGGTCTCTGCCCATACAAGCTTACACTCTACAAGAGAGAAGCCTCTGGCCAGAAGCAGCAGGTATTTAAAGGTGCTTCCTACCACAGGAAGATGCCTGAGCAACCTCAGTGTCTAGCCCCGGCGAACATCGCTTGTTCGCGTTCGCCGCGGCGGGCGAACATATGCGATGTCCGGTCCGCCCACTATTCGTCATCATTAAGTAAACTTTGACCCTGTACCTCACAGTCAGCAGACACATTCCAGCCAATCAGCAGCAGACCCTCCCTCCCAGACCCTCCCACCTCCTGGACAGCATCCATCTTAGATTCATTCGGAAGCTGCATTCTTAGTGAGAGGAGGGACAGTGCAGCTGCTGCTGATTTAATAGGGAAATCGATAGCTAGGCCAGTGTATTCAGTGTCCACTCCAGTCCTGAAGGACTCATCTGATCTCTGCTGTAAGGACAGCACCCCAAAAAGCCCTTTTTAGGGCTAGAACATCAGTCTGCTTTTTTTTTTTCCTGTGTAATCTAATTGCAGTTTCCTGCCAGCGTGTGTGTCAGGCTCACAGCATATACTGTGCCCACTTGCCCAGTGCCACCACTCATATCTGGTGTCACAATAGCTGGCATTTAAAAAAAAAAAATGAACTTTTTTGACTGTGAAATAATAGCAGTCAGTTTCCTTCACGCGTGTGCGTTTCAGGGCCTGCCAGGGCACAGTGTCACACCAGTGCCACTCATATCTTGTGTAACAGTAGTGTACAAAAAAAAAAAATAGAAATTTGACTGTAATAGATTGAATAGCAGTTAGTTGTCTGCAAGCGTGTGTGTCAGGCCTACAGCGTCTACTCTGCCAACTTCTGCCAGTGCACAGTGCCACTCATATCTGGTGTCACAGTAGCTTGCACGCATAGTACCACTAATCGAAAAAAAAGATGACAGGCAGAGGCAGGCCACCCCGCAGGAGCCGTCGTGGTCGTGGTGCTGTTTTTCCTTTTGGCCCTAGAATAATGCCCAGTGTTCAGAGGCCACGTACCCTGAACTCGAAAAGTTCTGAGGACAGAGTTGACTGGCTAACACAGGACACCCAATCTTCTACAGCTTCCGCTAAGAACCTTGACGCACCATCCTCCTCCAGCTCAGCTTCGGGCACCTCTCCAGTTACCACTCGCCCGCCTGCCGCCACCACCAACACTAACACCACAGCCACCACAGCCGCTTCACTTGATCTGTCAGAGAAGTTATTTACACATCAGTTGGAAGAAATGAGTGATGCGCAACCATTATTGCCAGAGGATGTAGATAAAAGGGATATGTCTCAGTCAGGCAGCATTACACACATGGACGTACGGTGTGATGATGATGATGATGTTGTACCCGCTGCTGCTTCCTTTGCTGAGTTGTCAGATACACGTGAAGCGGTTGATGATGACGATGTGTCCGTGGATGCCACGTGGGTGCCTGCTCGAAGAGAAGAAGACGGGGAAAGTTCAGATGGGGAGACAGAGAGAAGGAGGAGACGAGTTGGAAGCAGGGGGAGGTCGTCGCAAGGAGCTAGTGGCACAGTCAGACAGCATGCATCGGCACCCGGGGTCAGCCAGACAGCACGCCAATCAACGCATGCTGTTGCCACCACCAGAATGCCGTCATTGCAGAGCTCAGCAGTGTGGCTTTTTTTGTGTGTCTGCCTCTGACAACAGCAATGCCATTTGCAACCTGTGCCAAAAGAAACTGAGTCGTAGGAAATCCAACACCCACCTAGGTACAACTGCTTTGCGAAGGCACATGATCGCACATCACAAACGTCTATGGGATCAACACATGAGTACAAGCAGCACACAAACTCAAAGCCGCCATCCTCCTCCTGGTCCAGCATCTTCAGCCACGTCAACCACTGCTGTCCTCCTTGCCCCCTCTCAACCACCAGCCACTCCGCCTCTCGCCTTGAGCAGTTCCTGCTCATCTGCCCACAGTCAGGTGTCTGTCAAGGACATGTTTGAGTGTAAGAAGCCAATGTCACAAAGTCACCCCCTTGCCCAGCGTCAGACAGCTGGCTTGTCGGAACTCTTAGCCCGCCAGCTTTTACCATACAAGCTGGTGGAGTCTGAGGCCTTCAAAAAAATTTTAGCTATTGGGACACCGCAGTGGAAGGTACCCGGACGAAATTTCTTTGCACAAAAGGCAATCCCCAACCTGTATTTGATTGGGGATTGTGCAAAAGGAAGTAATGGCATCTCTGGCACACAGTGTTGGGGCAAGGGTCCATCTGACCACTGATACCTGGTCTGCAAAGCAGGTATATCACCTACACTGGGGCAGGTATATCACCTACACTGCGCATTGGGTAAACCTGCTGACGGCTGTCAAGCATGGAATGCGTGGCTCTGCAGAGGAGTTGGTGACACTGCCGCGACTTGCGGGCAGGCCTGCTGCCACCTCCTCTACTCCTCCTACTCCATCCTCTTCGCTAACCTCCTCGGCTGAGTCCTCTTCTGCTGCTGCGTCTTGCTCCACATCAACGGAACCCCCCCCCCCCAGCTCCCCAGGGGCTATTCCACATCCCGGATTCGGCAGTGTCACGCCGTCTCGGGGTTGACTTGCCTGAAAGCAGAGAGTCACACCGGACCAGCACTCCTGTCCGCCCTGAACGCACAGGTGGATCAGTGGCTGACTCCGCACCAACTGGAGATCGGCAAACAATTTGTTGGCGGCATTAAATTTGAGCAAGATGCCACATGTGCTGTGCATGGCACATGTGTGTAATCTGATTGTGCATAAGTACCCAGGCATAAGTACCCATTTCAGGCGTTCCTACACGGCCATGGCGCACTTTTCAGATATCCAGCGGCGAAACAACATGCCAGTGAGGTGCTTAATTTGCGTCAGCCCGACACGTTGGAATTCAACACTCCTAATGTTCGACCGCCTGCTCCAACAAGAAAAAGCTGTCAACGAGTATTTGTATGACCGCGGTGCTAGGACAGCCTCTGCGGAGCTGGGAATTTTTTTTCCACGTTACTGGACGCTCATGCGCAATGCCTGTAGGCTCATGCATCCTTTTGAGGAGGTGACAAACCTAGTCAGTCGCACCGAAGGCACCATCAGCGACATCATCCCATTTGTTTTCTTCCTGGAGCGTGCCCTGCGAAGAGTGCTGGATCAGGCTGTAGATGAGCGTGAAGAGGAAGAGTTGTGGTCACCATCACCACCACCAGAAACAGCCTTATCAGAATTGCTTGCTGGACCTGTGGCAACGCCGGAAGAGGAGTGTGAGGAAGAGGAGTCAGAGGAGGAATGTGGCTTTGAGGAGGAGGAGGAGGAGGAGGAAGACCAACCACAGCAGGCATCCCAGGGTGCTCGTTGTCACCTATCTGGTACCCATGGTGTTGTACGTGGCTGGGGGGAAGAACATACCTTCAGTGAGATCACTGAGGACGAGGAACGGGACATGAGTAGCTCGACATCCAACCTTGTGCAAATGGGGTCTTTCATGCTGCCGTGCCTGTTGAGAGACCCTCGTATAAAAAGGCTGAAGGAGAACGACCTGTACTGGGTGGCCACGCTACTAAACCCCCGGTATAAGCAGAAAGTGCCTGAAATGTCACCGAATTACCGGAAGTCGGAAAGGATGCAGCAGTTCCAAAATAAATTAAAAAATATGCTTTACACAGCTTATAAGGGTGATGTCACAGCACAACGGGAATCTAACAGGGGAAGAGGTGAAAGCAATCCTCCTCCTACCACGACCACCCCGGCAAGGACAGGACGCTTTACAGACGTGTTGTTGATGGAGGACATGCAGAGCTTTTAAAGTCCTACGCATCGCCACAGCCCTTCGGGGTCCACCCTCAGAGAACGACTCGACCGACAGGTAGCAGACTACCTCGCCTTAACTGCAGATATCGACACTCTGAGGAGCGATGAACCCCTTGACTACTGGGTGTGCAGGCTTGACCTGTGGCCTGAGCTATCCCAATTTGCAATAGAACTTCTGGCCTGCCCCGCTTCAAGTGTCCTGTCAGAAAGGACCTTCAGTGCAGCAGGAGGTATTGTCACTGAGAAGAGAAGTCGCCTAGGACATAAAACTCTAGATTACCTCACCTTTATTAAGCTGAATGAGGGATGGATCCCGAAGGGACTGACAGTGGGGGATATATTCGACAAAAAAAGGCCTGGTGATGAGATGATCTGCCTTGGGCTAAAAATGGTCCACACACTGCTGTATTTTATCTCTGAATGCCGGATGACTTGCGTGACTTATCCGCCACCAACTAGGGTTCAAGCCGCAATGTTTGAGGGCACTTTCTGCCTGGGAAACAAACATAAATTTTTCTGCGGCTGCAACAATACCTAGTTTTTCAGGCATGTGTACATGCCAAATTTTTCTGGCCTCTGGTGCTGCACTGTGGCTTCAAAAACCAAACAACAAAAAAAGGCACATACATGTGTCAATTTCCCTTCGTGATCGTTACCTTGTTGTGGTGAAGGGGCTTGCGTATCACAATGAAGCGACCACCTCTATGAGTGTGTTGGCAATGGCAATGTTGGCACACCCCAGATGATAAGGTCGTTGCTTCATTGTGAACAGACCAAAAGCGATCGGCTGGATAATTTTGCATAGAAAAAACATTAATTTTCTTTGTGATCATCTAAGGTGATCATTAAAGCCTACTAGGCCAACAATGGGCCCACACTGCAGAATCTTTGTTTTCTGGGTCACTTAACTATCACTGAACTACCTCAGCACGACCATAGGCTTTGAAAAAAAAAACATTGCCTGCAATCT
This sequence comes from Bufo gargarizans, assembly GCF_014858855.1. Taxonomy (NCBI): domain Eukaryota; kingdom Metazoa; phylum Chordata; class Amphibia; order Anura; family Bufonidae; genus Bufo; species Bufo gargarizans. Next base: position 348,166,449 of record NC_058085.1, on the reverse strand, counting down.
CCCAAACGTGCGCACGAGCACAGTCATCACTACACCAAGATTGACGCATAGAGGAATAAAATTTATGTCATGAGTGTGTCAACTATTGACAACTCTTTGCGGTTGACTAAAATCTATTCCATACACGTCCCCTGATAGGGGACGTAACAGGGATTAAACTGATAAGAATAGTACTACTTAACACACCACTCCTATCTGGTGGCACATTCGATTGCACCCGCAGTGCCCCAAATTGGAAGTAGGAGGACCGACCAAGCATCTTTTTCCATCTCCCGGTTCCTAAAATCGATTCCATATACACGTCCCCTGATAGGGGACGTAACAGGGATTAAACTGATAGGAATAGTACTACTTAACACACCTTATAATAACGCAGAGAGAGGCAACGCAGAGAGAGGAGTCTGAAGAAGAGGAGTCAGAGGAGGAAGGTGGCTTTGAGGAGGTAGAAGACCAAGCAGGCGTCCCAGGGGGCTTGTTGTCACCTTTCGGGGACCCTTGGTGTTATACGTGGCTGGGTGGAGGAAGAGACCTTCAATGACATCAGTGAGGACAAGGAACGGCACATGGCTAGCTTGGTATCCAACCTTGTGCAAATGGACTGTTTGCGGTTGTTTGCGGTGCGTTAAACAGGGAGTTTGGTCTGCCATAGTTTGGTCTGTCACTGTGAAGCGGGCGAAACCGTTACACTACCTGATCGATACAACATCATACCTGATGTTTTAAAGCACGTTATTCCAAACAATTTAGGAATGTTAGGTGATTTATGCCCTTTATGGATTAAAACCTGACTCTGCGTCAACTACGTAATTTTCCATGGGAGTTTTGCCATGGATTCCCCTCCGGCATGCCACAGTCCAGGTGTTAGTCCCCTTGAAACAACTTTCCTATCATTATTGTGGCCAGAAAGAGTCCCTGTGGGTTTTAAAATTCGCCTGCCCATTGAAGTCAATGGCGGTTCGCCCGTTCGCGAACATTTGCGAAAATTTGCGTTCGCCATTCGCGAATGGAAAATTTTATGTTCGCGACATCTCTACCCCTGACTTCGGATCTTGTTTGCTGACTTTGTTTGATTGCCACCTGTCCTGACCCGTACCTCCAGGCCTCGTACGTCCTCTCGGTGCTTGCACCGAGCACTCTGATCCCCTGGTTAGCTGCCACTGAATTGGGGACTACTCTGGAGTGGCACCTGGCAGCTACCCTACAGCCCAAGCCTATCCCCACCATTAGGGGCTCTAGTGAATACCAGGTAGCTGCTTAGTTACACCCCTCCGGAGTACACCCGGTAAGTGGCGCAGTGGGTCCACACCTGCTTGCATACCAGACATGTTGGGTCCTCCAGAAAGAGAGATACTCTTTGTACTCTAAATGATATTATGCAGTCCTTTGTATTCAAATGAACATTAGATAAACCCAAAGCAGACCTTTTTTTGGTCACAAGACCTTCTTCAGATCATCAGATTGTCCAAACAGCCACAGTCTTGCTGATGCTACAGTACAGTTAGTCTGTTGGCATGCATCATGTTGAGGGCACACCTTAAATACACAAGAGTGCAAAGATCTGTCTTCTATGCACTCTATTAGAAAGCGCACAGCTACTTTCACACTGGCGTTTTGGCTTTCTGTTTGTGAGATCCGTTCAGGGCTCTCACACGCGGTCCAAAACGGATCAGTTTTGCCCTAATGCATCCTGAATGGAAAGGATCCGCTCAGAATGCATCAGTTTGCCTCCATTCCGCTTTGCAGACGGACACCAAAATGCTGTTTGCAGCGCTTTGGTGTCCGTCTGACGAAACTGAGCCAAACGGATCCGTCCTGACACACAATGTAAGTCAATGGGGACGGATCTGTTTTCTATGACACAATCTGGCACAATAGAAAACGGATCCGTCCTCCATTGACGTATATCCTACTAGTTCAACTATTTTACCCTCAACTCCATCTCGCAATGCTCAGCTCAGATTTGCCTGTTAGGCAACTGGCTGCAGCAGGAGCCCTCCCTCATTACAAAAAAGGACCAGATACAATAAGCCTCACCTTTCAGTAAAGTCCACCCGATCGGCATTAAAGGATATCCGTTGTAAATTAAAAACCCCATTCTCATCTCAGAACAGACTTGATTGTAAAGCAAGTGGCTTCTGCAGGAGCCCTTCCCCATTGGTATAAGAAACCAGGTCCATCTCTCGGTAAAGTCCCAGCCCATTGACAATCATCTCTCAGCTGAAAAATAAAGGGATCAGAGGACATTTAAAGGGGTTATCCCATGGCTAATGTAAAAAAAATATATATTATAGTACATGACAATCTGTTTCTAACAAAGCTAGAACTAGTCCCTTACCTCACATGGATCCAGAGATCTCCACATTCACTGCTCTGCTAGATTTACTGTATATCAAGCTGACAGCTTAAGGGGAGGGTCTTTTCTGCTGCAGCTCAGGGGGCGTGTCTCAGCTCTCCCTATCACAACTCAGGGGGTGTGTCTCAGCTCTCCGTATCAGAGCTCAGGAGGCAGCTGTAGGATTAAACTGAGCATGTGCGGCAATCTCAGTGAGCCAGACAAAGAAATAAAAAAAAGAACTAACAGCAGGTGGCGCTATACAGATACATTTTATTGAATAACTCAGTGGCTATGCAAAATCTTTAATAACATGCAATTACAAAAGTATTCGGATCCAGGTGCAGGTTTGAAAACTGTAGAAAATTATTCATGGGACATCCACCTTTTTCCAGAATATGTTATACGGTGCATTTGTACTGCTCATGGCGGTCCTATAAGCTTGCACAACAGAGATAAATTGCCACCTCTCCGTTATACCCCCTCTTTTGTCAGAATGGGGGTCATGGATTCATTTTCTATGTTGGGAAAGCCTCTGTAAAGTAAACCTGACCCTCTTCCATCTCTAATGTCTTTTTTTTTCTGTAGGTTTTTAGGAAAATGGCAAATGTAGAAAAGCAACACAGGACTGCAGAATCAGACTACACAGGGTTTGTTTGTAGTCTGTAACCATGGCGACACTGAAGTCTGCAAAGAGGCTAGATTCTCAAACAGTAGAATATTTTTAATCAAGGCTATTTGCAAAGTTACTCTGTCTTTTAGATTCACTGGAGGAATAAAATGGTTGTCAGGATGGACAATGGGAGGACGCATTTGGAAGTCACATTAAAATCTGTTCGGACCTCTTTAAGATTGTGTGAACAGACCCTAAGCTGTGCCCGTCAAGCCGGCTGCATACACTTTTCTGCTGAATTACAGATGTCACATGATGGATTCAATGCTTAATCGTGTTTTTGTGTTGCTCTCAAGGAAAGTTTCTGTAACCCGAAGGCTCTTTCCTTTGTTGTATGTCAATGGTCTTTAAATTTACCACTACACAGAGCCGTGCCCGCCCGCCCGCATCTGTGAGAAGCATACAGCACAAATTGGCACTTTCCGTTAATAGCAGAGCTTGGTGAGCGCAGAATACAGAACAGCCCATTTGCATTATTGCAGAAGCAAATTCTAATTTTCTTTTCTGTGATTGTGGTGCCAGCGCGCTGCCGCGCTGACTGAATTCTGATGCTTCTGACTTGATTTTACCCAAAGACACGTGTGATTGGCATGTAGGCATTAGTATCAATGGTAATCTCTCTGGTCAGTAAATATCTCGTGCTTTGTGTGGATGCGCTGATTTATCATTCATGATTATATGAATTTAGCTAATATAATGCACAATATTCTGAATGCAAACTATAGGGGATTAAAACATGATCCCATGTGCAGCTACATTAGAAGTAATATTTCTGTCCCTTTCGGCTGCTATTCATCTGTGGCTGCAGTAGGGGGCAGTGTTTGCTGAGAAACCTATCTACACCTTGTTTGCTATACAGTATGAATGTGATATGATTAGGGATGAGCGAACCCGGTGAAGTTCGGGTTTGGCCAAACTTCAGGTCAAAGTTCGGGACCCGAACTTGCCCCGAACACCGAACCAGAACCCGGACCCCATTAAAGTCAGTGGGGACCCAAACTTCACTTTATTATTTTCTGTTACAACATGATTATTCGATCTTCATTCAGCAGGACCTGCGATGACGTCCCCGCGCTCACCACGTGGTGAGCGCGGTGATGTCATTGAAGGTCCTTTTGCAGTTCCTGAAGAAAGAAGAAGATACGGGCTGCGCGATCGAGTGGATAAGGTGAGTTTTTTTTTATTATTTTAACCCCTTAATAGCCATTTTATTTAGCAATCTATCTTAAGAATGCAATTTTCCGGAAAATAAAATCACCCGAACACCGAACCCGAACCCAAACTTCTATGAAAAAGTCCGGTTTCAGGTCTGGTAGCCGAACCGGGTTCGGGTTCGCTCAGCCCTAGATATAATAGCAGTATATAGCTATAAGCAGTGACCAGGGAAGGAGCTATATGAGATGCAGAGGCCCCTTACGGTCAGGAACATTACCGTGCCCTCCTGCGCCCTGTCATCACGTCATCTCGCGAGACCCGGCGCAGGAGGTCACGGCGATGTAATCGCGATCCCCTGCGCCATTCTACTGCTTTATAGGCTTCAGGCCTGGCCTAATGCTTATAAGGCAGAACGGAGGGGATGGGAGCCTTAGGCTTCCATTACCCTCATTATACTGCCTGCTGCCTGGCGCACCCTACAATTTGGTGGCCACGGCAACAGCCCCCCTGCCCCCCCCCCACTATGCCACTGATCTATACATCCACCAAACTATTATCTATCTATCAGTCTGTCCATCTATCTAGATACAGTAGACATCTGCAGCAGCCCATGGGGGAGTGCTGTAATGAGGATGAGGGTGGTAGTAGCTCTGACAATGATAGTTGTACGCACGGGTCACACTGACAGTCCTCACAATGATGCCCTTCTAGAACTGTACAGTGATGAGAGGATGCACACCCTTTTCTTACCTCAGGGACCACCCTCGTGTCGGGGCTCCTGCCTGGTGGTAGTTGAGGGGCCCTTGGCGTTAAGTGTAGTTATGACTGCAAGGCAGGAGCTGTAGGTGCAATGGCCGGCGTAAGGTGGAGTCAGCAATCAGGCCAGTTGTAGTAAATAAATAAGTCTCTTTACTAAAATGGAGAATAGGAGTGGTAGTTTATCCATCAGTATCAAGGCACAGTTCCAAATAGTTCACAGTGCAATTCCTCCTAAAAAGCAATGTAGTTATATAAGCACTGATGGGGATTGTAGTACTCCTTCTCTCTGTCTTTCTAAAGCCCCTTTCTCTATCTGCAGAACTTTAGGCAAGCAGTTGGGGTTCTGTGTATAAGTTCTGTAGATTTTGTACCTTCTAGTTTCCTTCCACTTGTAATAGAGTAGCTTGCTTAGGTAGCTGTAGTGCTAGAGGTGAATTCTCTGACGAGTAAGTACATGTAGATGCTCTCTCCTCCTCAGCTAAGCACTGCCTCGTAACTAACCAGGGGTAACCCGAGTAACCAGGGGTGGACACAGGTCCATCTCCTAGCAACCTAAACGGGCTGAGTCAAAGTGATATCCCTGACTTATCCAATGCTGTTGGGTACACAAACATAGTAAATCAGAACATTTTACTTAACATGACATCAGATTACACTTTTGCAGTGACTCCATTCTGGGGTACTGCTTATCTGTCTCCATTCCGTTAAATATTGTATGGAAACCACACCATTATCACAAGAAGGAAAATAAAACTGGAACATGTAATTACATTACAGATGTACATTTGCTTTTTCAGTCAGGAAAAAGTTTATAGTGCCAACATACAAGCATACCGCTGTACAGGGACCATATAGTAGTCAGATAGTGCCTGCACAGCCCCCTGCAGAATATTAACCCACTGCACAATATACAAGAGAATACATCACTGATGAGACACAAGCAGAATACATAGCAAGTGAAGACAATCTCTCATCTCTGCTTACCTGTCTGTTAGGGCTCATTCAGATGGCCGAGGTGTTTTACGGTCTGCAAATTGTGGATCTCCAAAACACGGATACCTACCCATGTGCGTTCCGCATTTTGCAGACTGCACATGGCCGGCACTATGATAGAAAGGCTAATTCTTCCCCGCAATTGCAGACAAGAATAGGACATGCTCTATATCAGGCATGCTCAACCTGCAGTCCTCCAGCTGTTGGAAAACTACAACTCCCATAATTCCTTGACAGCCTACAGCTATCAGTCTACAGAAGGGCATGGTGGGAGTTGTAGTTTTACAACAGCTGGAGGGCCGCGGGTTGAGCATCCTTGCTCTATATTATTTGCGGGGCTGCGTAACAGAACTACAGATGCGGACAGCACACGGTGTGCTGTCCGCATCTTTTGAGGCCCGATTGGAATGAATGGGTCCTCACCCATTGTCTGAATTAAAACCTAAAGTAAATCCTTGTATTCACCCTGAAATAATAATTCTAAGAGAACATCTTCTCTTACAGTTTTATGCGACAGCTGCAGTCCACAAGATTACATGCAACTCAGTATTTGTTTGTGCACTGCAGCCGTAGTTCTGTTGTTAAAATAAATTGCTTTACGAAAAGTCTCCATATAGGCCAGGAGTTATGTTGGGCCCTGGAGCAGGGGGTACTTTGAAGTCTGGACGTTTGTGGACATTTGCGCCTATTTCCCCTATGCAAAGTCATCAACTCCTCACTTTATTTCACTTTAAAGGGTTAACTTGCACTGACCTATACTGTTTAATACTGTAAAACTGCATGTTATATGTTTGCTGTGCTATATACCCTGTTCATTTACACTGTGTTTGCACAGCACCGTGGAAAGGGTTAATGAATACTGAGAGACGTTCGGGACTTTCTAGGTAATGATGAGAAGCTGGTAATTTTCCACAGTTACCATAAGTGTTAAAGAAGAGCATGTTTTGGAGGGAAAAAGCCAGACTTGTTTACCACAAAAAAAAAAAAAAAACAGACAGACTGATCTTTTGGATGTCTGGTTTAGGCTACTTTCACACTTGCGTTCAGAGCTGATCCGTCTGGTGTCTGCACAGACGGATCCGCTCCTATAATGCAAACGATGGGATCCGTTCAGAACAGATCCGTCTGCATTATATTGTAGAAAAAATTCTAAGTGTGAAAGTAGCTTCAGACGGATCCGTCCAGACTTTACATTGAAAGTCAATGGGGGACGGATCTGTTTCAAAATTGAGCCATATTGTGTCAACTTCAAACGGATCCGTCCCCATTGACTTACATTGTAAGTCTGGACGGATCCGTTTGGCTCCGCACGGCCAGGCGGACACCCTGAATGCTGCAAGCAGCGTTCAGGTGTCCGCCTGCGGAGCGGAGGCCAAACGCTGCCAGACTGATGCATTCTGAGCGGATCCACGTCCACTCAGAATGCATTGGGTCCGTACGGATGCGTTCGGGGCCCCTTATGAAAGCCTTCAAACGGAACTTACAAGCGGAGCCCCGAACGCAAGTGTGAAAGTAGCCTTAGCTATGTTATTATGTCTGAATTGTAACATTGTATCTGTTTGGGCTGAGATTCTCCACTCCACCCCTCCCACTAGACAGTTCTAGTTCAGCCAGAAACTGTATATAAGAAGATCAGTCAGAGCCCCTAGAGTTCAGCAGTTAGGGATCAGTGCTTAGAAGAGGAGACTCTGGCACCAGACTACTGAGTGACCAGAAGAAGACGCTGAGACGGGGATACTCTGCCACAGACCCTGGATCACCAGCCTTTGGCCAGGGTGTCAGCCTTCTGAGAGAGAGAGACAGCTAGCTCAGGCCTTTCCTCAGCATGATGCCCTTCTTCTGCACGGGAGGAGACTGGAGAAGCCAGTAAAGAAGCCCACTGGTTTACTACAGACCCTGACTCTCTGGACTTGTTTCCCATTGGGGTGCACCACGCCTTACCATCCCTTCCAGAGAGCAGCAACACGTGGTGACACCTCAACGGGACCCAGTGTAGCGTTGAGTCCACCCCAAACCCAGCTACTGCAGTTATTCATACATTTTTGGGAGAAAGAATAAAGGAACATAATGAAAACCTCCATAATGACACCTCTTGGTCCTCCATACATCCACTATATGCACCAATAAAGCTTTTTTGCTAATATAAACTTATGAGGTCTGTGGTGCTATCTATATGATATTGCACAAATTCACCTACCACTGGCACCATACTTTCTAAACAAAGTGCGGGTGTCAACGTGTTACTCTGTGACGCCTCCTGCCCACTGCAGACTTTACTGCTGAGACATCTTTCGTTTATAGCGTCTGCGGGCCCTTCCTCAGTCTCTATAGCAATACGAATAAATTCAGACCTAGACCCCTAAATGATTTCAGATACCAGACCCATAAAAGTTTTAAACCATAGATTTAAAAAAAAAAATCTTATCCCAGTCCTCTAAATTAATTCAGACCCCAGACTGACCTGTAAATGAATTCAGACATCAGACCAGAGCCCAAAATTAATTTAATTTAATGACGAGGCGCACGCCCAGATCTGCCATAGATTTCTGGCTTCATGAAGATAAGTTTGTCAGAAAAGTGGAGAAGATGGCCAAAAGTGTCAGATTCAACAATTTTTTTAGAAGTCCCGGCTGATAAGTCGCACCTGCGACTTTTTAATGCCACTTTTAATTTTTTTTTTTAAACAAACTTTATTGGGTTTTCAAAGTTATACATCCAAGCAAGCATTACATTGCAAGACATTTGGACAAAGGTGGTATGACAATGAGACAGTACATTTCAAAAAAGTCCAAAATAGTAACAACTCAAACAAGACCCACATCCCCCTCTACCCCTTGCTCCTCCCGAGCACTGCAGAAGTTTCACCTATTCTTCTGTCAATAGGTGCTGGGTGACTTTAAAAGGAACCTGTCACCGGGATTTTGTGTATAGAGCTGAGGACATGGGCTGCTAGATGGCCGCTAGCACATCCGCAATACCCAGTCCCCATAGCTCTGTGTGCTTTTATTGTGTATGAAAACCGATTTAATACATATGCAAATTATCCTGAGATGAGTCATAGCTTGAAAATATAGATTTTTGTACACAGAGTGCTAGGGTTTTCCCTTATAGGTGTCACTAATTGGATGTTGTCGGACTGTGCAGGGACACATCCCCAACTGGTAATACCCAGATGGACCTTCACTGCTGACCTGCTGGCAATTCATTCATAAACTTTTAGAATCGTTAATTTCTAACGATAATTTGTTTTCCCTTAGTCCTAACAGCAGCACAGATGGGGTTAACTGCCCCCCGTGGACTGGTAGGACCGGCGGAATGTTTAATGAGCCCAAAGAATAAACCAATAAAAGAACTCCAGCTCCCTTAAAGGGAGGGGTTCATCCCCCAGCCCACCGTGTATATCACAAGAAAAAAATGCTTTAGGGCGGGAAATTTGTGTGCTGCTGTTAGGACTAAGGGAAAACAAATTATCGTTAGAAATTAACGATTCCCTTACGTCCTACCAGCAGCACAGATGGGGAGATAGCAAGAAGAATCCCCTAGGGAGGGTCCTCATGCTCGGCAGAAGCAAGAACTGTCTGCCCAAAGGCCGAAAACTCTGATACCCTAGCATCAATCCTATAATGGGAGATGAAGGTTGATTCAGAGCTCCAGGAAGCTGCCTTACAGATCAACTCTAGGGGGAGAAGACTTCTCTCCGCAACAGAGGTAGCTACGGCCCTTGTAGAATGGGCCCTCACAAACTCCGGAGGATCTAAGGATTGAGAGGTGAAAGCTTCCCTGATAGCTTCCTTGACCCAGCGACTAATAGTCGTTTTAGACGCCTTACGGCCTTTAGACTTACCGGCAAACAGGATAAAGAGATTTTCATCCAACCTGAATTCTTTGGATCTATCCACATAGATCTGAAGGCATCTAGATATATCCAGTGGATGTCGCACTGGGACATCAGAGGAGGAGGCAGAGAGTAATACAGGTAGAGAGACTACCTGATTAATATTCTGAAAGGTTGAAACCTTAGGTCTAAAGTAAGGTAGAAATTTTAAAAGGACCCTATCCTGTAGAAACATGGTATATGGGTATAACGCGGAGAAAGCTTGTAGCTCCGAAATTCTTTTGGCCGAAGTTATGGCCAGAAGAAAGACCATCTTAAGTGTTAAAAATTTAAAACTTGCCTCCTCCAAGGGTTCAAAGGGGGGGGATGCTAGCCCCCTGAGAACAACTGACAAATCCCATTGAGGGACGGGTTTCAGTATTGTAGGCTTCAATCTTTCCGCTCCTTTAAGGAAGCGCTTGATGAGAGGGTCCCGAGAATATGGTCTGTTAAGACAGGCCGAGATGGCAAACACTTGGACCTTTAGGGTAGATGGGGCGAGACCTCTGTCCATCCCATCCTGAAGGAACTGTAAGATCGCTGCGAGGGGCGGATCTGCAAACGCCACCTGGTTGGAGCTACACCAAGAGGTGAAGATCCTCATGATCCGGGAGTAGGCCTTTTTAGTAGACTCTGCTCTGGAATGCGATAAAGTTCTCAGGACCGACTCAGAGAGCCCATCCACTCTGGGAAGGGACTGATCAACCTCCAGGCTGTCAGGTTGAGTCTGTGCAGATCTGGGCAGAGATGCGTGTCCCATGACACCAGGGTCTGCTCCGGGGGGAGTCTCCAATATTGTCCCCGACTCATCTGAATGAGCTGGGAAAACCAGGATCTCTTGGGCCAAAATGGTATGATGGCTATTACCGAGGCCTGATCCTGACGGATTTTCATCAATACCCTCGGAATCATGGAAAGGGGAGGGAAGATGTACGCCAGCCTGAACCTCCACGGTGTTGTCAGAGCGCCTATCGCCAGGGGGTTGTCCTCCCTGTCTAGGGAACAAAGCCTCTGTACCTTGGCGTTGAACTCGGTTGCCATGAGATACTCCTATGGCATCCCCCATCTGAGGACTAACTATTTGAAGATCTCCGGATGTAGTGACCATTCCATGGTCGATAGGCCGCAATTTAGGCGGTGCGTGATGACGTTGAAGGAGCCTCAGATGTGAGTGGCGGATAGATGGGATAAGTTCAGCTCTGGCCACCGCAGAATTACCCCGATCACAGACGGAAGGGGTAAGAATCTTGTGCCTCCCTGCTTGTCTATATAAAGCACGACAGTCCTGTTGTCTAACGGGACTTTCACTGCTTTGCCCCGAATCTGAGGGGCGAAGTGAAGGAGGGCTAGCCGGATAGCACACATCTCGTGGAGATTTGAAAAAAGATGCCACTCCTGAGGAGACCAGGATCCCCGAACTGGGGATCCGTCTATATGAGCGTCCCAGCCTACTAGGGACGCGTCCATGGTCAATATGAGCCAAGCTGGTTGCGTCATAGACTTCCCCTGTGGTAGATAAAACCACCCTGTGGGGGAAAGTTGGGACTGGTTGAATAGGGGGCACAGGGAATCTAGCCCCAGGGGGCTGCCGTTCCGTTTGTTTAAGACCTCCGACTAAAGGGGCCGGAGGTGCTATAAAGCTCAAGGGACTGCATCCACAGTCGCTGACACGAGCCCCACCATCTTCATGAGGGTCCATATGGAGACTCGTTGTGGTACATAAGGGACCCTTACTAGGTCCTGTATCCGCATTCTTCTTTCTGGTGTCAACTGGAGGGACATCTCCAGAGAGTCGACTAAGAATCCTAGATGACGGATAGAAGTCGAAGGGCTCACGTTCGACTTCAGCCAGTTGACAATCCAACCTAGGTGGAGCAGAAGAAAAAATGCGACATGAAGAAGATGGGAAAGTAGAGGCCAGATGTCCAAGTAAGGGACAATGGTCAGATCTTGGAGTCTCAATGCTGCCACTACCGATACTATGACCTTGGTGAAGGTCAGGGGGGCAGACGAGATTCCGAAGGGAGGGGCGGCAAACTGGAGATGTCTGCCTACTCCTAGTATCTGGACCGTGATCGTGAAAAATTTCCCAGCCTTGAGGTCCAGAATGGCCATCACCTCCCCAGAGCTGAGGAGGTGGCTGACCGACCTTATAGTTTCCGTGTGGAATCTGGTCCTCCTTAAAAAGGGATTGAGAAGTATTCAATCTATGATCGTCCGAAGATCTCCCGTCTTCTTGGGAACCAGGTATACTGGAGAATAAATCCCTAGACCCTTCTCCCCTGCCGGTACCTCCTCCAGGGTTCCCTTGGAAAGGTAGTCTTGAACATAGACCTCCAAGATTCTTTGTCTGGCCGGCAAAAAACTGCGAGTAGCAATGAGTCTTCCTGGGGGGAGAAAAACAAGGTCTATTAGATTGCCTATGGCAACGATATTTTGGACCCAAGGATGCGGGATTTCTTGGGCCCATAAGAGTCTGGATAAAAGACGCCCCCTTAGAGGGAGGTGGAGAAGGGGTACGGGAAAAACCAGAAGTGTAACGACAGGGATAGCAGGGCTTAACCAAGAGCCTCAGAGAGGCCCATAGTCAGGAGGTTTGTTTTGCCTCCCTGGTGGGTTTACGGGAGCGCCTAGAAAATTTTCTAGGCGGCCCCCCCCAATCTCTGCGTCCAACCTGCTGTCCTGGCCGGCCCCCGCGGGCTTGTCTACCCCTGCCTCGAAAGGATTGTTGGGGGAGACTCTTCCCCTTTTTATCTGAAAGACCCTCCATAATGGTGTCTAATTCAGATCCGAATAGACGGCCAGGTTCAAAGGGGAGCCCACAGAGGTTATACTTGGACGCATTATCTGCGTTCCAAGGTTTCAGCCACAGAGGTCTCCTAGCGGCAGATACTAAAGCCATTGTTTTGGCTGCCAACTTTAACTGAAGTTGGGCTGTGTCACATAGGAAGTCCATGGCCAAATTGACGGACTTGAAGGCAGCGAGGATATCATCGCGAGAGACACTCTGGTCGACATCCGTCTGGATCTGATTCAACCTGGCTCTGAGGAAGGACGAGACCTCTGTGGCAGCAATGGAAGTCGAGGCGGAAGCGGCGGCAGCCGAGTAACCTCGTCTAAGGGTGCACTCTGTCCTTCTATCTAGAGGGTCCTGCAGGCTAGACCCATCGTCTGCAGGAACCAGAGTGCGCCTGGACAACTTGGCAATTGCCATGTCCACCTTAGGAATGGAACCCCACGATTCCACTAAGGGTTTAGCCATTGGGAACATTTGTTTGAATTTCCTGGTAAGGACTGGGCCTTTTTCCGGCTTTTTCCACTCTGTGCGCATCACAGAGAGAAGGGTCTCATCTGCCCTAAAGACCCGCTGGGTCCAGTAGGCGGGATCGGAAGACTCCCCTACGTCAACATCATGGTCCCCCGACCTGATGGACCTCAGAAGCTTCTGAGTCTTTTCCGGTGGAAAAAAGCCAGAAGTCGATTCTTCTTCCTCAGAAGAAGATGACCCCACAGAAAGGGGTAAAGGCCTATCGGGGCCCCCGCTCACCTCCATAGGAGCTTGGGAGGGAACAGGTAGCCTCTCATTAAGGAGACGTACGACCCCTTGAATGGAATCGTCAACATAAGTTTTGGCCCACTGGTACATGTCCTGCATCGAAGGCTCAGTAGCAGTGGTGGAACGACAACTGTCACACCTGGAGAAAGGGCAGCTCTCATCAAGAGGCGTATTGCAGTCATAGCAAGCCAGGTGTTTCCTCTTGGTAGCTGTTTTCCGTAGCTGATTGGGCTCTTGGGGAGAGGCCATAGCTGAAAATAGAAAGGGAAAACAATTAAAAAATCAAAACATCCTAAAAGAAATAAGGGAAAAACCCTCCATGATTTTTAGGAGCACGAACCAGAGGAGTCAGTAATAAGCTCTGAAAGGCAAAAAAATCCCGTCTGGATAGAGAAATATCACAGAAATGCAGGAGACTCTGGAGCTTGCTTGCTAAAATAATCCTCCCCCTAACGATACTGCCATTCATCAGCTGTAGCCTTCCCTAAAAGAGAAGGTTAATGAATAAGTGGTGATCACCACCACACCTCCATCCCCCCTGGAGAAAGAAAAAAAAACGGCCGGTACTTTATCCTGAATTTCTGCAGTCAGGACCGAACGGCCGGCCGAGGGACCGGAAGTGACGCCGCGGCTAGGCCCGCGTCACTTCCGGTCATGGCGGCGCCCATACCAGCCATGCAGCGGAGCGCTGCCGACTCACAGGGGGAGACCGAGGCAAGTAGAACTAATCCACTTGCAGAAAATGAGGCGCAAATATAAGCGCACTAACAACTGGAAAAAAAGGGGAACACTCATGGCTCTAAGAGTCAAAAAACGTCCCCAATTCTCAACAAGGAGAGAGTAAAACTCGCCAGTCCACCTGTCCAAAGGACAGAAAAAAACACGGTGGGCTGGGGGATGAACCCCTCCCTTTAAGGGAGCTGGAGTTCTTTTATTGGTTTATTCTTTGGGCTCATTAAACATTCCGCCGGTCCTACCAGTCCACGGGGGGCAGTTAACCCCATCTGTGCTGCTGGTAGGACGTAAGGGAATGGAATAATAGGGGAATGGCACAACACAGAGAGACACAAATATATGTTCTGAAATTGTTATTACATGAGGAGGGAATGCAATGAATTATTACAACAGACATGGCAGGAGAAGTGACAGCCCATAATATTCCAATCTTGGTGTTTTACAGTCACAGAAAGAAGTAACGTGGGGCTGGAAGTTCTTGTAAAGAGCTATGTGTAATAATAATATTCTGCACATCTTATCTGTACTGTTATTTACAAACACATTATGGGAATGATAAACATTGAAACATCTACCCCATAATACTGCAATCTTGGTACTGGATACAGTTATAGAATAAAGTATCACTGTGATGGGAATTCTTTGACAGAATATTAATAGTCAGCATTCATATTGTGTATGTGTCAAACCACATCAATACATAATATCCTCACAGGAGCCGTGTGATAAAAGATCCTACACATATTGTTACAGTAACTATTTCCTCTTTACAATGATATTCAAGGTAGAGAAACGACGTAAGTTCTGGCGCATCAATTCAAAGGCTTCCAAGTTGGAGCACATGCTTGGACATTATGTGCACGCGTCATACTCCACTGACGAAATCTGATTGGAGACCCGAACTGAGCTCAGTACACATTGGGGACTCCTCAGGAATAGCATCCTATGACTGGCAGGCTTATGAGACTTTCTGAATAATCAGAGTAATGGTGTCTCCTCACCGTAGCCTCGTAAACCTCTAAGGGGCACGAAGGAGCCCATGATGACATATCACAGTCTGATAACATTAGGGTGAGGATGACGATGATTGTGTGCTGGACAGGACCTGGGATCGGGGTGCTGAGGAGCAGGTGACATCATAGGAAGAGGGTGGTGGCAGCGGCAGCAATAAAGAGCAGAGGCAACATAGGGTCAGAACCTCCCAGAAAACGGACAGGGTCAGATCTGCTTCTGTTATGGGAACTGGTGATGCTGCTGATACTGTGGGTGCAGTAGGCTCCAAACTGGACAGACCTAAGTCAAGCTCGGCTTCTGCTAGCACAGTGGCCCAACCTGGCCCAGTTATGCTGTCTCTGTTCTGTCTTGTCCAGCCTCCAGTGTCATCTCAGAGAGGGTTTTCAGCACGGCAGGGGGCACGGTGGCACAGGGGGGGCACGGTGGCCACCAGATGGACAAAGTTATCTTCTTCCAGTACACGAAACATCACCGTCAAGCATGCGTTTACCCATAGTGATGTATGTCAGTGTCACGCTCACATTATGGGCTTTTTCTCTTATTGCATTAAAGTGCTTAAAGGTGGATGGGTGGGGGAGTACAGGGCAATTTATTTTTTTTTATAAAATAATTAAATAAATAAAAAAGAGAGACATGAAACCAATTTAAAAAAGTTTGCTCATGTCTAATAGATAGATAGATAGATAGATATGAGATAGATAGATCCGCTTACTTCCAGAGACTCTCCGCTCACATCCTGGATTTCACCTCCATAGATGAGCAGAGGAAACTACACATCCTACTGGGGGAAGAGGAGTCCACTGTGGAGATCGCTGCCCATTATGTCTCCACCTGCCACCAACTGAGAGGAAGATGAGATGCCATTGACTGTTATGCCCCAATACTGCCCCTACAACCCCATCCCGTTACTGCCCACTATATGTTGAGACACCATGGACTATTATACCCCTATACTGCCCCTTTAACCCAACATCCACCCCTTTAATTCCCACATCAAACCCCCCTCCACAATACCTATTATTTATTTTGCATTGGCAATGCTAAATGTTTTACTTGGATGTGCCAATAAAGCTTTTTTGAATTAGATAGATAGATCTGGGATAGATAGATAATAGATAGATATGAGATAGATAATAGATAGATAATGAGATAGATAGATAGATATATAGATAGATAGATAGATAGATAGATAGATAGATAGATATGGGATAGATAGATAGATAGATAATAGGAGATAGATAGATATGAGATAGATGGATAGATAGATAGATAGATAGATAGATAGATAGATATTAGAGAGATAGATAGATAGATAGATAGATAGGAGATAGATACAGGATAGATAGATAGATAGATAGATAGATAGATAGATACAGGATAGATAGATAGATAGATAGATAGATAGATAGATAGATAGATTTTCTTTCTGGTCAGACACCACTGCAGCCTGATATAGTGTCTTCTCTCTCCAGGATTTTACATAAGAATGTGTTAATATTCTGGGAACATTTCATTGTTATAATGAACTTGTATTCGCGGTGTCTTCATAATAATCCTGCAAAGTGAAGCTGGCAGCAGTTTTGCACATTGTGTATACTGAATGTGTATCATTTAGTCTCTAGTCAGAAAGCAGAGCTCCAAAGGTTCTGTAAAGGTCACACTGCAGCGGACGCTCCAGAAGCGCTAATTAAACTACTGCTGTAAGTCCCCGTCCGCGCCGCCTCACCTTTCCTCAGCATGGCTGCGCCGTCTCAATTATTTCCCAGCATTATTTGTCATCCATCATATGTCCGATTATGTTGCTGCATCTTGTCTAATTACTTCTCGTGTCTCGTGCCTGCCCTCGTTTAATGGCTCTCCTTCTATTAGCAGTGAATTAAAGGAGTTTTCCAGTTTTGACAGCGCAGCTTCTCATACAATATTAGAGGATTCTGAGCTATTAGAAGAGTTGGGGGGGCATTGAGTACCGTCACCTATTAGTCGGTGTGGAGACAAGCCATACTTTATAGAAATATTAGTAATTATCAACCTGTAATTATATAACATCAACATACTGGACTCGGATAATACCACCATGCTATAATGTGAAATTACTGCCGCATTGTAATAGGATATTACCGCCGTACTGCAAAAGGATAATACCACAAAACTGTAAAAGGATAATACCTCCATATCGCAATGGAATAGTACAACCAAACTGTAAAAGGAAAGGATAACACTTCCATACTGGAGAGGAATAATACCACCATACCATCATGAGATATTACCATCCTGCTAAAATGGAGTAATACCTACTTACCAAAAGGGTAATATTAAGAAACTGCAATGAAGTAATGCCACTCGAGATGAGCGAATCGAATCCTACGAAGCGGAATTCGATCCGAATTTCAGGACAAATTCGATTGGCCTAGAAACCGAATTTCCTTGTGTTTCGTGGCAGCGAATCGATTTAACATGAAATAGTATAAAAAACTAAAAAATGTAAACTTACCGCCTCCATTTGCTCACGACGGGCCGCCAGCCTCCATCTTGCTTGAAGATCTCGGCCGAAACCCCGTGCGGCGCGAGATTACATCATCAAGAAGGCCGGCATGATGATGTCATACGTCACCACGCCAGCTGGCGTGATGCCGCAATCTCGTGCTGCACAGGATTTCGGACGAGAACTCCAAGCAATATGGCGGCGGCCAGCCTGTCGCGAGCAAATAGAGGAGGTAAGTTTGATTAAATTTTTTTTTTTTTTTTGCATTGTTAATTTTACATTCAGATGCCGCGATCATGTATGAACGCGGCATCTTAGGGGTGCAATGATGAGGCTGCGCTATCGCAGCTCCCTGTCAATGCACTTCATGACGAATTTCCACTGTACAGTCAAAGGGATTTTACTACAATACTGCAGCAAGATAGTACCCACACACTGAAAAGAAATATTACTTCTACTATACTCCAGCAGGATATTACTACCGTACAATTACTGCATGATATCTGATACACCACTATATGTGGTATGGCTTGTTGTGAAGGATACCTGGCAACGTTTGAATCCCAATTTACAGGACACATACGGGAATATATAGAAAGTCCCTTTACCTGCACTCTGTTTGAAGAGGTATTACACAAACGGTTATTCTTTGCCGATGTGTCGTCTACAGTATATGTTTAATAGAAGCCTTCGTATAATCTGTCCTGGGTCATGTGGAGAGTGGTTCATTACAAGACGACTAAACATGGAAGGTTTCTATTGGATGACAACAAGCAGAGATCTTGAAAACCGTCAGAAAATCTATTACAAAAATGTATATATTTTCGTTATGTGAACAACAGTATTTGCCAAAACGGGGACGGCCTTATCCGCCTGGCCTCTCCAACTTCAGCAATACCTTCCAATTTTGGGAAACATGAGCGCCAACCTTCATGGGAGCTCCAGAGGTTGTCATCCAGCTATTACTAATATTCATCCCAGATTTATTTGTAGATTATATATTTTATTGTTTTTATTATCTGCATTCAGTCTATTAGCTTTCATGGGTATTACACGTTGGCCGGGCAGTCATCCTCTCCGCATCCTGAGTCATAGGCGATGCGCAGCAGATGAATGGACGGTCTGACTGCCTGGGTCTCTGTCATTGCCTTCCTATACATCTCTATCACCCCCTCCCCCCTATGATACTGCTGATGACGGAGCGGCCCCTTCTCTTTGGTGGACTGCGGTAACACACTTTTAGTTAAGAAATATCATTTTAATGAGTTGAAAATTACTTTAAAAAAAAAAGTATTTACTTGCTAAATGACATGACGCGTTTTGAAGCAATCTATAAAGGACTGATTTTTTTAAATTGGAAGGACTAGGCTAAAAACATGGCCGGCTTGTTGTTGTGATCTGTAATTGTCAGCTGTTTGATCCAGAGCTTCATTGTAACAAAGAATAATGGCTTGCCCTATCTTCATTTTCCACTGGCACATTAAAGGATGTAATGCAGCTCGTAAGATACTAACGCTCAGGCACATAATGGCGCCTGTAATTGCCTGTTTTCAATCACCGCGCTGCAGCCCCATGTTCTATCATCTCTCCAGAAATGCAGCTGATCATAAAACTGTCAAATAATGACATAAAATACACACAAATTAACATTTTTTAATGACTTTAATGCCGGCTCTCTGGATTCCGGAGCCCAGCAGCAAAGCCATGCAATTAAAATCTGGACCTAATCTTACAGGGTGGTTCCATGAATCACCTGCAGATGGAAGCAATTCAACGATCCTCTTCAGAAATTCACCACTTTACTGAAATAGGCCAGTGGGTTTTTGGCATGCTTGTCAGAATTGTCAAGGTTTCTACTGTAACATAGTGGCTGGAAAAGTACTGGAGGGGGTGTATATCTCACCCAGAATGCTTAGGTGGCTGAAGTAAAAGAATCCAGGAAAGGTGGGTGGTTTTAGCAAAGTATAGTTTTATGGGTCTGGATTTTTATGGAATGGCTTGTATATATTGGTAGTGGGACCTGCCATTCCCTCTCCACTCCAGTACAACTTTCCTCTAGCCCTGTGATGGCTAACCTCCAGCACTCCAGCTGTGGTAAAACTACGACTCCCAAGATGCACACTTGCTTGGCTGTTCTCAGAACTCTATAGAAATGAATGGAACATGTTGGGAGTTGTAGTGCCAGAGGTTAGCCATCGCTGCCTTAGCCTGAGGCAAACCCAGTTGTAGCTGCTGGGCTCCTTACTGTGGGGATAAATACAGGACTGAAATCCTCCTTCTGGGTCTGAAGGCCTGAAGTGTCAAGTCTAATCTCCTGTGTAGAGATGAGCGAATCTATTCGCAGATTTGTTCCGATTCTCAGTTTTTTTTTTTTACCCACCGAATTGAACCCTAATCTATTCGTCTTCTTAATATCTTCATATCTTCTGAAACGGTGTCCAGTGCATACGCAATCAATAGTGTTCTGTCACCACCAGGCTGGAGGTAATTGCAGTCAGTTGCGGCCAAGCAGAAACCGCTATTTGCGGCAGCAACGATAACAGTAGTTACAGTTACACCTGACTCTGTATCAGACCGAGGGGGCAGACAAGGGAAAAAAATTGTAAAAAATTTACAAAACGAGATAGGAGCTTTTTATTAAAAGCGGGGGTTATATACCAATTTGCAGGACAATTGGAGCAACTTTGGTTCCGAACTTTTTGAAAAATTTATCGAATCCGAAACTAACCGAATCTTAAAATATTCGCTCATCTCTACTCCTGTGTTATGCTGAGAGCAGAGGTGAGAAGAACCCACTGTATATTTAGCGCCCAGATGGGCAAGGGCTTTTGTTCTGTGGATTGACTCGAGTGACTGTATAACTTGGATGGAAAATAAACGGTATTGGACTTTTAAACTGCTGAATCCTGTACAATCTGGCATTTCCGTTCCCCGTCTGTACACATATATCCGTGGCACTATGTAACTAAAGGCTTTCAAATTAAAGGGGTATTTCCATCTGTATGTTTATAGC
The DNA here is from genome assembly GCF_014858855.1 of Bufo gargarizans. Classification (NCBI taxonomy): domain Eukaryota; kingdom Metazoa; phylum Chordata; class Amphibia; order Anura; family Bufonidae; genus Bufo; species Bufo gargarizans. The sequence goes on along the minus strand of NC_058085.1, from coordinate 348,145,863 downwards.
ATATAGAAAGGATACCCCACAAATGTCTATTAGGTGCAGGTCCCACCCGCTCCTAGCTCCGAATCAGGATGTGCATTCAACAGCATCCTTTCCATTCACTAATATGAAATTGGGCATTTTTGGAAGTTACATAGCAGTGAATGTAGAGGGCACTGCGCATGTGCATCTACCCCTATATTTACCGCTATGGGACTTCCAAAAATAGTCAAGTCAGCGCTCTTCTGAAGACCCACAGCAGTGAATCAAGAAAGCTGTCCATTGCTGGGTTCTGTTTGTGAGATAGTAGTTACCAGAGGTAGGACTGGAACCCATCAGACATTCATGGCGTATCATAGTAATATGCCACAAAGGTCCAGATGGGACGACCTCGATATCCCTATTGTTCTGTTTTTGACAATCCCTTTTTCTTAGAAAGGTCTTTAATTAATAGGATCTTTAAAGGATGTCTAACTGTTGGGACCCTTAGTGATCATCTGTGATCTGCGGGAGAGCACAGCATCAAGTGTTCAATTCTACTGTAGTGCCACCACAGGTGAAATAGTGTATTACATGTATCTCTTTGAAGTGAATGGATTGGCCAGGTTTTCCAAAGAGATAGACTCTTTGTAATCTTTTTCCACTCTGGCTAACAGACAGGGATCCTGATTCTCCGCTAAAGGTGTTGTACTGTTTAGAAAACCTATTAGGTTTTTACATGTTTAGGAATTCAGAGATAATACAGGGGAAACCTCTGTTCAGGAACTGATATTTTGACCCTATATTTTCCCTGGAGGACCTGCCCTGCCCTGTATTACACAGACAGCTCATTGATGTGCATGGACACAGTGTAATGCTTGTCTTCCCCTGTGGAGGCACTGCAGGGAAATGTAACACGTACTTCCTCCACAGATCTTTTACTACTTTTTCCACAGATTATTACTGATTGCCTGGGGCACCGATACACTTTCTATTCAGTTTATCGTTAAAGAACACTTCTAAAAAGTAGGGATTGACCACAGCAAGGAACCACGTCAGAGATCCAACTTAAAGTTTCTGAGCAACAACACAAAATCTGTAACATGGCCCTCAACCTACCATGTGCAATTTATAATACTGGTGTCATCTTAGGAGGAGCTCCAATGTGCCCCCAATATCTATGCCCATTCTCTAAACTAGTCAAAATTATTGAAGGTGACTTCCCCCCCATGATGTAAACATGGCCATGTATTAAAGAGATAACTGTAGTTTAGTCATTATTTTTTATTTGCTTGCAGAGATATTGATATTTTTGTATGTTTTTGCATCAGCCATATTTGCAAAAGTGACAACAGCAAGCACAGCCATTTTGGTTATAACTTTAGAACTATCTTCTCACACTGTAAACGTGTCCATATGTCAGCATGTTCTATCAATAGCTAACATAACTTACCATAAGTTTTTGAGAAGTTATTTCATAGGTGATAATTAGCCAATATGGCTACCAGGCATTCGGTTTCCATTGGGTGAGTGGCCAAGTCACTTCCTGAAGTCTACTGGTTTAGTGTCTCACCAGGTTTTGATGTCTAGTGGTTTATTGTTTTAGATCCTGATGTCCATTTGGTTAGCACTCTAGCTAAGGCCTCATGCACACGACCTCATGCACACGACCGCTGTGCGGACCCATTCACTTCAATGGGGCCGCAAAAGATGCGGACAGCACTCCGTGTGCTGTCCGCATCCGTTGCTCCGTTCCGTTGCTCCGTTCCGTAGCCCCGCAAAAAAAATATAGCATGTCCCATTCTTGTCCGTTTTGCGGACAAGAATAGGCAGTTATATCAATGGCTGTCCGTGCGGACCGCAAAACACACAACGGTCGTGTGCATGAGGTCTAATACTGTGATTTTGTGCCACTAACAGCTCATGGCATGCAGTGGCTGAAGTCCTCCGGTGGTGCCAGTGTAGAGAATGAGGGTGATAGCAACCCTATTGAAATGTTGTATCATGGTGTACTACTTGAGGCCGTTGCTCCCTGGGGATCGGTGCAGTGGAAATTTGGTTTGAAGAATCAGGCCAGAAGAAAGCGTGGAACAATCTCTCTTTACTTAAAGGCTATGTGCACCTTCGGAGGCATTTTTTATTATCGCTATTTACTCATTTTGGGCTAAAAATCTTTTTTTCTATTGATCTTTATTAAAAAATATTGAGCCTTTCTGTCACAAATTGTTATCTGTTTGTCTTGCTGTGTGAATGGTACATTTTACTTTTACACTGTGCCAGTCAACTAATAACCCTTATCTCTAGATTACTAAGAGGTCATAAACACTTATTTAGGCCACATTCTTATCAGTAAGATAAGTATTGTGCTATAATGAGTGTTTATAATGTCAGAGATCAGAGATAAGGAGCCCCTCAGGTGAGCTGCCTGACAGAGCAGAGAAAAAATTCAGATCCCTCTATTAAAACATCTCAGCTCTGTACAGAAAAAAAAGGTTCCATAATTGTAATAAAGACCAATTTAAAAATGATTTTTAGTGCAAAATGAGTACAATGCAATAATTTAAAAAAAATGCCCCCAAAGGTGTACATAGCCTTTATTGAAAAATATTACAAGTTGTGACACATCTAGCACCAATACAAAGTGCACTTTCTGGCACCAGATGAGGATGTATGGTGGCTGGTTGGATTGCAATTTAATGGTACTTGCAGGCATTTGTAGATATAGATGTCCACTGTGATACAGGCTTGATGTTAGTCTGGCTTAGTGGTTGTTCTAAGTGATGGGTGTCTGAGCCGTACGTAGTCCCTGATCTTCCACACTGTCTGTAAAGTGTAATTTTGCTGGTCACTTTGTTGTCTTGACACACCGATGGTTTCCGGGGGCTGTGTTCTGAATACTTTAGATCGTTTTTGAGTATTGGTCTCACAGAGGAATTAGATACGGTCCCTTGGAGTAGGAGCTCTGACATGTGCTTCCTCTCCCCCCACTGTCTAATTAGACCAGACCACTCACAAGAGGGGAGGAACAGGGTGGTCAGTCCTGTTCCTGACAATCATTGTCAACCATACCTCTTCTATCAGGAACACATAGACAATAGATATCATGAACATAACAATACACAATAAAACATAATTTCAGATACCTCCAGGTCTGGGGTACTGCACAGTCCCTTAGTCAACCCCTGATGTCCAGAAGTCTCTTACCTGCTGGCAACTGCTCTTGTTATCTGACAGCTAGCATATAGCTTGACAAGGAACAGCTGTCACCTGCCAGATGTTTCTTTGGATCTAAATGTGTTCCTAGGAGGTAATGTGTACTAATTACCCTTAGCTATTGCTGATAGCTATGCTTCTGCTTCTTCATAAATAGCTGTAACATCGGATTCTAAAATAGTCCTTGTGTGAATGGGGTCGTTGGGTTTGTGGAGGTGTCTAAGTAAAGTCATTTGTATGCATTAAAGTATAAATCCTAATAATATTATTAAAAATAACTATAAGGCCTCATGCACACGACCGTTGTGTGCATCCGTGGCCGTTGTTCCGTTTTCCGTGATTTTCTGCGGACCCATTGACTTTCAATGGGTCCGTTGAAAACTCGGAAGATGCACCGTTGTTCATCAGCGGCCGTGATCCGTGTTTTCTGTCCGTCAAAAAAATATGACCTGTCCTATTTTTTTGACGGACAACAGTTCACGGACCCATTCAAGTCAATGGGTCCGTGAAAAAACACGGATGCACACAAGATTGGCATCCGCGTCCGTGATCCGTGGCCGTAGGCTACTTTCACACAGACGGATCTGCATAAAAGCTTTTTCAGAAAACTCAGATCCGACAGTATATTCTAACACAGAGGCGTTCCCATAGTGACGGGGACGCTTCAAGTTAGAATATCCTACGAACTGTGTACATGACTGCCCCCTGCTGCCTGGCAGCATCCGATCTCTTACAGGGGGCTGTGATCTGCACAATTAACCCCTCAGGTGCCGCACCTGAGGGGTTAATTGTGCGTATCATAGCCCCCTGTAAGAGATCAGATGCTGCCAGGCAGCAGGGGGCAGACCCCCCTCCCTCCCCAATATTATATTCATTGGTGGCCAGTGCGGCCTCACCTCTCCCCCCCCCCCTAATTAAAATCACGTTCCCCCATCATTCCCCCAGGGGAACTAACTCAAATCCAATGGTATATTCTAACATAGAGGCGTTCCCATGGTGATGGGGACGCTTCAAGTTAAAATATACTATCGGATTGGAGAAAACTCTGATCCGATGGTATAATAGGGACTCCTGACTTTACATTGAAAGTCAATGGGGGACGGATCCGTTTGCAATTGCACCATATTGTGTCAACGTCAAACGGATCCGTCCCCATTGACTTGCATTGTAAGTCAGGACGGATCCGTTTGGGTCCGCACGGCCAGGCGGACACCAAAACGATATTTTTTTTTACTTTCCTTCCTGTCCGTGGATCCTCCAAAAATCAAGGAAGACCCACGGAAGAAAAAACGGACACGGATCACGGAACTACGGGACCCGTTTTTGCGGACCGGAAAAAAAAACGGTCGTGTGCATGAGGCCTAATATAAATGCAACCATTAAACATGTCTATAATCCATATTCTCTCTTGTAGAGTTGGACGTCGGGAACATGCAGACCCTTATATGGAGGAACTCAATCCAGGAGATGCTTCAGAGCCAGAAGGGAGGGGAACTGGTCAGTTGAGAAAATTATTTTAGAACTTTTTCCAAATTCTTGTTGTGTATAGTTGTAGGATATAAAATTATTAAAAAATTATAATAATAAATTACAAGTCGGAATTGTTTAACTAAATTATTAGACACTTCAGATCAATGCCGAGGTCAAAAATAAGAAACTCATGAAAAGAGTATGGTGCTAGCCAAAGGACTCCATCTGGATATGGGAGCCATCTTGGTCTAGAATCAGAAACCCAGTGAGGATCCAACCACTGGGACCCCCAGTGATTATGAGAATGAAAGATCCCTAAGCCCTCTTCAAATGGAGCCCTAGTGCGCATGCTGGTCCACCTCTCAATTCATTTTTATGGTAAAGATGGTGCACTGGGCAACTGGTCCAGTCATGTCTACTATTTTTTACCATGTATAGAAAAAAAACGGGGGACATAGTGGTGCAATGTATTGATTTTGCACACACTTGCAGTGCGCCATTTTTTCACGGACATGTATCGTTTTTTCATTAATTTGTGACAAGATCCTCACTGTATTTAAAAAAATGTAAAATTAATACTTGCAAATACTCACAAAATAAGTTCTACAATTTTATGAACAGCATTTTTCCTATTTTGGTAAAAGTAGTTGAATTGATAATTTTGCTGTATCTGCCCTGAATTTCCAGCACTGTAGTCCCGGGTGTCATTTCACCCTTCCTCCAGTGGGTGGCAGTAGAGAATTGTACATTAGTTTCCATTTGATTCGTGGGGGGAAAATAAACAAATAGTTGCAGAATTCATTACCAAGTCCTCTCTATTAACCAGTGCAGCGCCACGCCGTCCCAGTCTGCAAATGTCACTCCTTTCCAATCCTCCTGTCAAGAGTTAATCCCCGGAGTGTGCTGAATTTCGGTGCTAGTAATGCCCCGTCACAGAGGCTTTGCTTTGAAATGTAACATTTTGAATGAAATCTTGTACAAAAATGTTGTTCCTAATCCTGATTTATGCAGGGAATTGCAATTAGGGGCTCAAGTTCTTGAAGAGACGGCAGAATGTACAAAACTGTTACTGATATAGTCAGGACTGTCTGCAGAGGATTGTTAGCTATCCTCCCCAGTGAGTAGTCAGAGCAGATAATAGCGATGAGTCTATTGATATGGGCCTGAAATACATTACGGTGACATTGTAAGAGCGATGCCCTTCATAGATCTTGATGAGAACTTGCCCGAGCTGCCAGTCTTTAACTGCAGTCTAATAATTAAAGTGACCCTCTGGTTTTAGCTCCGCGTCTGGATCGATTTCAAATTACCTATTTTTAAGGTCCCGGGGTGCACCACCAATAAGGCCAGGTGAGCAATCGCCTCAGGCAGCACCAGGTAGGGGTAAGAGGGGGGCAGCGGAAGGGCCATGGGCAATGAGCGCTTTCATTGTGGCAAAGGGGCTAGGTTAAAAAATTAGCATGGGGGGGGGGGGGGCGTTTTAGTATTCGCCTCAGGCAGCAGCAGTGGCGTCTCTAGCTTTCAAATTTTGGGGGGGGGGGGGCACACTGGGGGCCAGGACAAAAGTAGGGGGGGCAGCTATAACAACGATACATTTACACAAGTATGCTTAGAAATGCTACGATACTTTACCCAATACCTAAAACCGCAATAGGAAAGAAAAACCCCAATCACTCAGATTTCAACATGTCCTAGCTGCCTGGGCATGCTGGAATTACTCCAGATACAGCATCTACCAGCTGTGTCAAGTCCCCTTCTCTTTGTCACATGGCATGAACCGATAGTATCGCTATCGGCGAGCACCTGAAGTACTTGTACTCAGTATTATTATAGGAGCGGATCCGTCTGTGCAGACACCAGACGGATCCGCTCCGAACGCAAGTGAAAGTAGCCTAGGGGATCTGTGGATGACCCTTATGGAGGGGGATCTGTGGATGACTCTTTTGGAGGGGGATCTGTGGATGACCCTTATGGAGGGGGATCTGTGGATGACCCTTATGGAGGGGGATCTGTGGATGACTCTTTTGGAGGGGGATCTGTGGATGACCCTTATGGAGGGGGATCTGTGGATGACCCTTATGGAGGGGGATCTGTGGATGACCCTTATGGAGGGGGATCTGTGGATGACCCTTATGGAGGGGGATCTGTGGATGACCCTTATGGAGGGGGATCTGTGGATGACCCTTATGGAGGGGGATCTGTGGATGACCCTTATGGAGGGGGATCTGTGGATGACCCTTATGGAGGGGGATCTGTGGATGACACATACCGTTTATAGCATCTCATGCTATGTGTCATCCACAGATCCACCCCATATCAGTGTCATACCGGGATCCCTCTCCCTATAAGGCCACATTCACACATCCGAAATTTGCATAACGGAATTGCGGACCCATTCATTTCTATAGGGCAGCACGATGTGCTGGCGGATACGGAAATGCGGACCCGCACTTCCGGGTCCATTCCGTTCCCGAAAAAAGACCCGTACATTGCTGCTGTTATGGATAACTGAATGGAGCCCAACAGTGTCATCCACAGAGTGGCACAGATCCCCCCCCCCCCTCAATAATCGTGTCATCTACAGATCCTCGTCCCTATAACAGTGTCATCTACAGATTCCCCGCCCCCCCATAACAGTGTCATGACATCCACAGACCCCCGATCCCCCTCCCTATAGCACTAAAAGAGTATCATCCACAGATCCTTCCCCCCCTATAACAGTGTAATGACACATGACATCCACAGACCACAGATCCCCCTCCCACCGCTCACATTTGAACATGATTTCTCTAAACGGTAAAGTAGTAAACACTGTAATCATCCAGGCTGCACTGACAGTAACTTTAAAGGGGTTCTGCACTTTCATTTAACTGATGATCTATACTCTGGATAGGTTCATCAGCATCTGATTGGTGGGGGTCCGACACCCAGGACCCCCGCCGATCAGCTGTTTGAGAAGGCACCGGTGTTCCAGCAGCATCGCGGCCTTCTCACTGTTTACCGCCGGCCCAGTGACTGACATCACTAGTATCAACTAGCCTGAGCGCGGCTAAGCTCTGTTCACTTGAATGGAGCTTAGCCGCGCCCACGCTAGTTGATACTAGTCGTAACTCGTGACATTACTTTGGCTGGCGGTAAACAGTGAGAAGGCTGCAGCGCTACTGGAGAGCCGCTGCCTTCTCAAGCAGCTGATCGGCGGGGGTCCTGGGTGTCGGACCCCCGCCGATCAGAAGCTGATGATCTATCCAGAGTATAGATCATCAGTTAAATGAAAGTGCAGAACCCCTTTAACTTTTAAATCAGGAAGATTCAGGGGCAGCTGCCAGCCAGCTCTCCTCTCAGTCTTAGGGCTCTTTCATACTTGCGTTGTCCGGATCCGGCGTGTACTCCACTTGCCGGAATTACACGCCGGATCCGGAAAAACGCAAGTGAACTGAAAGCATTTGAAGACGGATCCGTCTTCAAAATGCGTTCAGTGTTACTATGGCAGCCAGGACGCTATTAAAGTCCTGGTTGCCATAGTAGGAGCGGGGAGCGGGGGAGCGGTATACTTACAGTCCGTGTGGCTCCCGGGGCGCTCCAGAATGACGTCAGAGCGCCCCATGCGCATGGATGACGTGCCATGCGATCACGTCATACATGCGCGTGGGGCGCCCTGACGTCACTCTGAAGCGCCCCGGGAGCCGCACGGACGGTAAGTATGCTGCTCCCCCGCTCCCCACTACACTTTACCATGGCTGCCAGGACTTTAGCGTCCCGGCAGCCATGGTAACCATTCAGAAAAAACTAAATGTCGGATCCGGCAATGCGCCGAAACGACGTTTAGCTTAAGGCCGGATCCGGATTAATGCCTTTCAATGGGCATTAATTCCGGATCCGGCCTTGCGGCAAGTCTTCAGGATTTTTGGCCGGAGCAAAAAGCGCAGCATGCTGCGGTATTTTCTCCGGCCAAAAAACGTTCCGGTCCAGAACTGAAGACATCCTTCCTGATGCATCCTGAACGGATTTCTCTCCATTCAGAATGCATTAGGATAAAACTGATCAGGATTCTTCCAGCATAGAGCCCCGACGACGGAACTTTATGCCGGAAGAAAAGAACGCAGGTGTGAAAGAGCCCTTAGTCACAGTCAGATTTAATCTCTCTAGTTAGGGTACTTTCACACTAACGTTTTTCTTTTATGGCATAGAGTTCCGTCACAGGGGCTCTATACCGGAAAAGAACTGATCAGTTTTATTCCCATGCATTCAGGATGCATCAGGATGTCTTCAGTTCAGTCGTTTTGACTGATCAGACAAAAGAGAAAACCGCAGCATGCTACAGTTTTCTCTCCGGCGAAAGAAACTGAAGACTTGCCTGAACGCCGGATCCGGCACTAATACATTCCTATGGGAAAAAATGCCGGATCCGGCATTCAGGCAAGTCTTCAGTTTCTTCCGGCATGCGAAGACCGGTAAAAATGTGAAAAATGTACAAGACGGATCCGTCTCACAAATGCTTTCAGTCAGCTGCAGATCGGCGGATCCGGCGGGCAGTTCCGACGACGGAACTGCCCGCCGGATCACACTGCCGCAAGTGTGAAAGTAGCCTTAGAATAGAAAGAGACTTAGTCAGTCTACTCACTCACTACTTGTAAGTTGTAGTACCTTATATTATTAAGTTAACCTGAGTGTCCTGCTTGCTACACACCGTCACCACTAGATCAGTCTCAGTCCAGTCTGTCTGTCTGTTCGGTATTGGTAGGGCCACACCACGCTACGCCACACACTGTCTCGTCTGTCTCAGTCCGTCTCTAGTCTTGTCTGGCCCTGGCTGGCTTAAGCAAGTTAGACTAAAGGCAGTGGGCAGGCTGCTCACGGTGACGTCACACGCCTAGGAGGAGGAGCAGGAGCGCCTCCTTCACTGCTGCCAGTAGTTGAATGAATTCAGATCAGCTGAGCTAGTCTCGACTAGGTGATTGAGACTAGCTCAGACACTGAGTCTGACTCAACTGGTATGGGGTTGGGGACGGGGCTTATGACATGGTGGGGCGGGGCTTATGGCGTGGCGGGGGTGGGGCTTATGACGTGGCGCGGCGGCAGTGGGTGGAGAGTGAGACTAGAAGAAAGTGAGAGAGACCGCAACGGCAGTACGGCACCCGGGCACCAAGACTCAGTCAGATCATCAGACTGAGATGTGTGAACTTAGATGTCCGCTAGGAGTGCCTACACAGTGCGCAGCAGGCAGTACAGACCAACACTAGTATCAAAATGAATGGGGGACGTTTTAGTTGGGGGGGCACATGGGGGGGCACAGCTTGATGTAGGGGGGGCCGTGGCCCCCTCTGTCCCCCCCCTGGCGACGCCACTGCAGCAGAAAGGCTAGGTGCACTGCTAAGAGGTCCATATTATGGCTGCATCTCCTGGCCTCCTGAAGTTCTACTAAGATCACCATAAGGTTCTGTGGTGACCTATGTTTTGGTTTGGGGTAAGGAAGGAAGCAGCTGTTGTAGCCATTATATGTGCCCTAGTATGTTTTTGGGGTAAATATATCCTTTATTTTAATTGACGGGTGGCAATAAAGTCATCATGACAACTCATTGCTCCCCTTAATCAAGTAGTGGGGGTGCGGATGGTCTGACAGAGCCAGCTTCTTCTCCTCTGTCAAACCACTTAGAAACTGTAGCCATTACAGATGTGTCCTTCTTGGTTCAGCACATCCCAAGAAGTATGGTGATGGTGCAAGATTTTGCAATAGTGTGTCCCGAGATGTCTATCCTGTGTGTCTGTGCGTGGCCACCCAGTGGCTGTGACATGAATTGCATACAGTCAATGGTTTTCCTTGCATGTCCTAAATAATGTACGGAATTTGTTTCATGAGAAATTGGTCTCCTCAAAAGGGGTTAGCCCACAATTAACATAAAAATAAATGATAACCAGACATCATATAGAACATGACAATCTCTAACAAAGCTAGAACCAGCCCTGGACCTCACATGGATCCAGAGATCTCCCCATTGATTTATCCAATAGCTTTCCTAGATTTATTTCAAGCTGACTGCTCAGTGGGCGTGTCCTTTCTGCTACAGCTGGCGGCAATTGAAGGATGGAACTACCTTTAAGGGTGGACCTTTATGTATTCCCTTAAATACATAAAGGGAATCAACAAGGTAAAAGAGGAGAGAATAATTAAAAGAAGAAAAACTGCTACAAGAGGACATAGTTTTAAATTAGAGGGGCAAAGGTTTAAAAGTAATATCAGGAAGTATTACTTTACTGAGAGAGTAGTGGATGCATGGAATAGCCTTCCTGCAGAAGTGGCAGCTGCAAATACAGTGAAGGAGTTTAAGCATGCATGGGATAGGCATAAGGCCATCCTTCATATAAGATAGGGCCAGTGGCTATCCATAGTAGTCAGTATATTGGGCAGACTAGATGGGCCAAATGGTTCTTATCTGCCGACACATTCTATGTTTCTATGTTTACCCGTGCACGTCCACCTCACTGAGGTGGACAGAGAAATAGAAATAGAAAAGGAACATACAGCAGGTGGCGCTATGCAGATGGCGTTCCAGGCAAATGAAACTTTACAAAATATCCAAATGAAGTATTTGAGCACCAGGAGACGGGCTTATGCAGTTCGAGCACCTCCCCAGCGACTTCCATGCTGCTCCATAATCACGCCTCTCTGCTGTAGTTCATGCCCCCTGCCTTTAGATTGACAGCAATAGACCCTTTGGTCAAGTGCTGAGATCCCGCACCTGCACACCCCTGCCGTAATGGTTCTGGCCACGGGTGCGCAGGCACGGCATCTGTCAAGGCAGGAGGAGTGAACTACAGCAGAGGGGCGTCATTATGGAGCACCAGGGGCCTCACTGGAGAGGTGCTCGAACTGCTTAAGCCTGTCGCCTGGTGTTCGGAAACTTCATTTGCATATTTTTAAAAGTTCATTTTTCTCCATCACCGGACCACTGACAGCACAAAGAAAGGTATCATTTTTGTCAGCGTCACCAGGTAGCGTTGATTCAGGTATCAGAGCCTCTTAAAAATCCAGCTTCCACCGATGTCACATTGTTTACTTGGTTTCTGGTCTGGGCAATGGACAAGGCGTCACTTTCATTGTGGATGGGGCCAGAACTATTGTTTTCCCTGGCGCTTGAGCCAATGAGGTGGATTCAGGAGTCTGTGCATGCGCCCGGGAAAGGAGTAGTTCTGTCCCCATCCACAAGGAAAGTGACGTCCTGTCCATAACCCAGGCAGGAAACCTGGTAAAGGACGTGTCTGCAACGGAAGCTGGAGGAGCATCACGTGATCGGGTTCTCCGGAGTTCGATTCATGCAACTTCAGTACGATAAGTTGTCACGGATGGTGTTGCAGAAAACTAGAAGACAACAAATGAAGATCCGACTGACTTGATCCCAAACTAAGGAACATAAGGGTGAGCCCTGTAAAAGCCCTAGAGCTCTCCCTGACTTCTCAGCCCATGCAAAGATCTCTATGATAGATAATTGCATGCCCTCGTGCCTCGACTGTATGACACCTGAACACCCTATAATAGTGAGGGGACACGACCACAGGGTCACCTAGGATCAAGCCAACAGGAAAACAGAAACAAAGGAACAGACTTATCTGTAGAAGCATCAGTTGCAGCATCCAGCATGGGCACACTCCAGGAAGTTGTATAAACCGCAAAGTGATGCAGTATGGGAGGGGATTTAAAGGGATGCAATCAGTGCAACTAGATGACAGCTGAGAGTGTTATATGTAATTAAGCTAGGATTGCCAGAATGTGAATCATCTCAAATCTTGGCTTTTTCAGCGGCACATCAGCTGGGAACCAATTACCAGGACAAACTCTTACAATTCATGGATGAGAAGGGGTTAATGAATAAAAGTGCATGTAGCCAATATGAGATGGTCAAGAATTATTCGCAATTATGCGACATATTTTGTGAGCTGGCTACCATGTTAATGTATAGACCACAGTAATGTCACAACAATGGGCTGTACCACTCATGATGTCATATATGCACAGAGATGGGGGGAGCGGCGCTATGAGGGCAGCAGCAAGGGAACTGTGAAAATTCTATATTATTGACAATTTTATTATCCTAACATCTGGGGCAACATTTATTTAATCATTTATTTTTTCTTAATCCTCAGAAAACCCTTTTTAAAGGGCAGCTACAGTCATTAAAGGACACCTTTGGGGGCACTTTTTTCAATTTGCTTTTATTAAAAAAATTCAGCTGTTTCTGATTTCAAGGGTTAAAAAAATCAGTCTGTTTGCAGGCTGTCACATCATGTTTTCCTAGAATCCCATCATTTGAGAGCTTATGTAGCGCTCTCTGGTCTCCTATCCTCGCAAACACTTACTTAGGGCTCATGCACACAAACGTATTTTCTTTCCGTGTCCATTCCTCTTATTTTATTTTTTTGTGGACCGTATGCGGAACCATTCATTTCAATGGGTCCGCCCAAAAAAATATATGGAAGTTACTCCGTGTGCCCATGTCCTATTATTGTCCACATTACGGACCAAAATAGGACTGTTCTATTAGAGGCCAGCTGTTCCGTCCTAAAAAAAAAAAAAATGGAATGCACGCAGACGTGATCCGTATTTTTTGCGGATCCGTTTTTTGCGGACTGAAAAATACATACGGTTGTGTGCATGAGCCCTTCAGCCGTATTCTTATCAGATGTGAGCTACAGTGTAATGAGTGTCGATGGGGTCAGGAGATCAGGGATAAGAGCTACACATGAGCCCTCAGATGACAAGATTCAAAGAAAACAAAGGCACAGCTTGCAAACAGACAGATTTTTTTGAACCCTTTCAATAAAAAAATAATTTTAGCCTAAAATGAGTAAAATGCAATCATAAAAAATGCCCCCTGAAGGCGTCCATTACTATATATCCCTCAATTACATGGTATAAATCAGCTTAGGCTGAATGCCATATTTTTTATTCTAAGTGTCACTCCCATTATTCCTCAGAATGGGGTCAGGGTAGCTGTCTCCTGTGCTCCTCGTCGCCCCCTGCTGGGTAGTGCAGGTTTTATGAGTTTTTGACAGATGTGTGGGGTAGGGAATTGACTATAGGCTTGAGTACTGCGCTCAGCCATGGTAAATTGATTGTCTTTGCCTCCATAGGTGGCGCTGTGACTGACTTTGATGGCGATGGCATGCTGGACCTAATCTTATCCCACGGAGAGTCCATGGCGCAGCCCTTATCTGTCTTCAAGGGGAAGCAGGTGAGACTCCAGTATTGCTGCATGGATCAGGGTAAATGAAGGGGACAGAGATGTGACAAACGTCAGCTTGACCTAACATGAATAAATAAGGTGCGGCGGACATTATATTGACACTTAAAGGGGTTGTGTCACTAAACATATTCTACATTTTTCAAACCAGCACCTGGATCCGAATACTTTTCTAATTGCATGTAATTAAACATTTAGTATAGCCAGTGAGTTATTCAATAAACTGTATCAGTATAGCGCCACCTGCTGTTTGTTCCTTTCCCTGCTTCCTGTCCGTGTCACTGAGCTGGTCGCACGCGGTCAATTTTAAAACTTCAACTCCCACTTGTCAGATGTTCCGCTGTGGCAGTTACAGGGACAGAGATGCAGCAGAAAGGACACGCTCCCTGAGCTGCTAGGCTGAAGAGAATCCAGCAGAGCCATTGGAGCAATGAATGGGGAGATCTCTGGGTCCATGTGAGGTACAGGGCTGGTTCTGGCTTTGTTAGAAAGAGGTTGCCGTGTTCTATATGATGTCAGATTTTCATTTTTTACATTAGTCATGGGGTAACCCAAAGTCATGGATGAGGTCAAGTTAACGTTTGCTGCATCTGTGTACTTGCTGGGTTAAATGTGAATTTGTCCATTTTGACTCATCTGTAAGGAAATAATAACTTTTCTCCATCAGCTTCAATGATTTCTTCACTTTTTCAGGACTGCCAACTGGGAAGATAAGTGAATTAGAGCAGATTAGTGCTGCCGACTGCTGCTCGCGGTCTAGACAGAATAATGTAATGACTGGAGCAGGAGATGTCACCAAGAGACTCCGAGCTGCTCTGTAAGAATTGAGGACGAGCCGTCCCCTCCCCGTCACGTCTGTTTTAGTAACTGCTTGCATCCTCCATGTAATATCAATTCTGGAGCCTCTATTCTTATGACGCTATGTTGTGCCGTTCCTCTATTATTCCTGCTAGAAGTTATGAATGAATTACTAGTAGTTTGCAATGAAGGTGCGGTTGGGTGTGTCCCTGACTGGTCTGAGACTGGCAGCACGTATTGGATAATGTCAGACTGCGCAGGGACACACTCCCAGCTGGTACCATCATTGCAAACTGTTAGTAATGTATTTATAAACTTCTAGTAGTAATAGTAGAGGAACGGCACAACTTAGAGGTGTAAGAAATGATGATCCACAATTAGTCACTAAATTAGACATGTGAGGAGAGGTGACAGGTCCTCGTTAAAGGGGTATAACAAGTCTATGTAGACTTAGGCTACGTCTACACGACGACATTTGTCGCGCGACAATTTTTATAATGGCAGTCTATGGTGTCGCACTGCAACATGCAACATGCTGCGACTGCGACGCAACAGTTGCAGAAAATCTATTCGAGATGGATTTTTCTGCGACTGTTGCGTCGCAGTCGCAGCATGTTGCATGTTGCAGTGCGACACTATAGACTATCATTATAAAAATTGTCGCGCGACATTAGTGCAACAAAATTTTGCGCTACAAATGTTGCAGTGTAGTTGTGCCCTATCTGCGCGCGACAAATATCGTTGTGTAGACGTAGCCTTAAAGGGGTATTCCGGTTATAAAAAGCTATCCCCTATACACAGGATTGGTACAAAACTGCTGACAGATGCCCTTTAACAGGCTTCACCTAGATTGACATGTGACGCCCGTCTAGGGGGACTTTCACACTAGCGTTTTTATTTTCTGGTATTGAGTTCCTTCCTAGGGACTCAATACAGGAAAAAAACTGATCAATTTTAGGCTACATGCACACGACCTCATGTGTTTTGCGAAAAAATGAATGACTTCCGAATGCCATCCGTTTTTTTTTTTGCAGATCCATTGTAACAATGCCTAAAACGGGCAAGAATAGGACATGTTTTATTTTTTTGGCGGAGCTACAGAACGGACATATTTATGCGGACAGCACATGGTGTGCTGTCCGCATTTTTTGTGAACTCATTGAAATGAATGGGTCAGCATCCTGTCCGCAAAAAAAACGGAACGGACTCGGAAACAAACAACGTTCGTGTGCATGTACCCTTATCCTAATGCATTCTAAATGTAGAGCAATCCGTTGAGGATGCATCAGTTCAGTCCCTCTTACGGTATTTGGACGGAGAAAATACCGCCGCACGCTGCAGTTGTCTCTCCGGCCAAAAATCCTGAACACTTGCCGGAATGCCGGATCCGGCATCAATTTCCATTGAAATGTATTAGTGCCGGCATTGAAATTGCCGCATTGACGGATCCGATCTTCCGGTCCGCGCATGTGCAGACCTTTAAATCTGTAAAAAAATAATAATACCAGATCCGTTTTTCCAGATGACACCGGAGAGACGGATCCCGTATTTCAATGCATTTGTCACACAGATCCGCATCCGGATCCGTCTGACAAATGCCATCAGTTTGCGTCCCGATTGCCGGAATCCTCTGACGCAAGTGTGAAAGTACCCTTAGTATATGAGCCCCATGTTTTGACTTCTTTTATGCATCATCTTGGTGGCTTTTTCTCCCCACAGTCCAGAATAAGCGGACTCGTTGTGTCTTCTAGGGCTTGAAAAACAATTGGCTCAGAGTGATCCCTCGCACCAAGTACGGAGCTTTTGCAAGAGGTGCTAAAGTGGTCCTATACACCAAGAAAAGTGGGGCCCATCTAAGAATTATTGACGGCGGATCTGGGTACCTTTGTGAGATGGAACCGGTCGCGCACTTTGGCCTCGGTAAGTAACGAAAGCTTCTTTTCTCCTTCGATCTCTTTCTACACTGAAGACTTTAGGGATCAGATATTTTTGTGGATTTAAACACCAAAGAGAACCATTTTGATGGGAAAAGCAAGATTATAGGGTATGCAAAACGGACACTGAGCAGATGCCGCAGGGTCTCCACCATCTAGAAGTCTTCTCCAGATGATGCAAACTGCAACTGCAAATCTGATGTTTGACATCCAGGGATCTGAGTATTGCTACCTGGCCATTGTATAATGCTGACTAAGCCAAGTGGACATGTATTTCTAAGGCCTCATGCACACGACCGTTTTTCGGGTCCGCATCCGAGCCGCAGTTTTTGCAAAAGATGCGGCCAGCACTCCGTTCCACACACTTTAATCTGTATTGGCAACTTCATTTATTAAAGGGGTTATCCAACTCTTATAATAATTCCCCCGCCAATGCCTGGGCCCCTCATACAGGTTATACTAACCCCACTCCCTGGTAGACGCGTTGCTCATGATCCCCACATGGCCGCCGCTGCATCTCTCCATTGCGTGGATCAAAACATCCGCCGCGACAGGGGGAGCAGCCAATAGCAGGCCGCCATAGGGACGGGCCTCCCTAGGGTCGCAATATCTACATCATAACAGAGCTATACAGATGTATTGACCTAGCGGCAATAAGTATAACCTATATGAGGGGCTCGGGCATTAGGGGGGTGATTATAGAGGTGGGATAACCCCTTTAATTTATCTATTTATTTATTTATTTAATTACTTTATTTTATAATTAGTTTATCTATTAATTCAAGTATTTATGCACGTATTTATTAATATGTTTATTTATTTTTTAATTAAGTTTTTTATGTTAATACTTTATTCATTTGTTTATTTATTAATATATGTATTTATATATTTAATTATAATTTTTTATTAATTTGTTTAGCTATTTATTAACTAATGTATTTATATATTTATTTCATTACTTTAATTTTTAAATGTATTTATTTGAGAATTTTATTTTATCATTTATTTATAAATTTTTTGAGCATTTATTTGCTTTGTTAGTTTATGTATATTTATTTTTTCTTTATGTATTAATTCATGCATTCTGTTTATATTACTTTATTCATTTATTTATTTCATCATTCAAAATTAATTTATTTTTTGAAAATGCTCGCAATAGAATTTTTATATTTTCCTGGTGCTGTATAGCTCTGTTATGTGGATATTGCGGTGGTATTATCCTGTGTATTGTATGGCCGTATTTGTTGTAGTTACTACGGTGAATGATTTGTTCACGGACGTCATTCAGACGTCCGTGTCTGTGCTTCAATCCATGAGAAGGTGGCCAGTGATGCCTCCATGAGGCTGTCCATGAAGGATGCGTGTGTGGTCCGTGTGTCCGTTTTTTGCTGTCCGTGTGTCATCCATGTTTGACGGACACTTTTAAAAGCATATCTTCCTAATGATCCGTGAAACACAGGTGGAATCCGTGTTGCATTCGTGGTTTTCACGGACCCATAGACTATAATGGGCGTGATGGATCTATGAACACAGACAAAATAGAGCATGCTCCCATTCTAAAAACACGGACCCATGGACGTGGCGAACACGCACGTGGAATGCTAACGTGTGAATGAGGCTTAATTCTGGGTAATGAAACAACATTATGGCCTCCGTTACACCTACCACATTAGTTATCCTGCATATTTGTAGTGGCCTCCATATTGGTTGTCGCCCACCATTCCCAGGAATGGAAATAAAGGGGAATCTTCTCATAAGAAATTGTAGCAAAATACGTGCAAATAGTAACCATTTAAATGAATGGCTCCGCATACGGTCTGGAAAAAAAAACGGACCGGACACGGAAATAAAATACGTTTGTGTGCATGAGCCCTTAAGGGGTTGTACGGTGATTGATGTAAAACATGGAAATATAACACTGTTTTGGGAAGACGGGTTTATTCCGAGAGAAGCTACAAATAAAAATCTATTTGGCACTCAAATTGTCTCAATTGCCCCTTCTAGCGGTGTGCCCTAGGCAGAAGCCTATCCCTCCTTCCCTCGGCCTGGCTCTCACTGTGCCCATTTGCCGTTTTTTGCAGTGTAGCCGATAATGCGGCCTGTGAAATCTCCGGTCTCTCTGGATCCCGATTTACTGAGGATTCATCTCTGCTAATGACACGAGCAGAAAGACGCGAGATGAAAGACAAGGATCGGCGCGTTTTTGGTGCCTGCCAACGCAATCAAAGCGCGCTTCTGGTCTTAATTCCTTAAACAACAAAACATTTTGTGACTTTTTAACTCTTTGTTAACACCAACAAATGATGGTACAGCAGCTCTCATCATCTCCCTGCCGGCCAGGTGTCGATTTTAGAGCCGATATGTTCATCTCATTAGTAAAACTAATGTGAGATATTAACTCCTTCCTTGCTGTCACTCAGATTAGTCACGGCTTCAGCAGAGCTGATTTTAAAGGGGAATTGTCAGTTGATGACCCATTGTCAAGGACGGTGTACAGGAAACAAGGCAAAACAACATGCATAAATGAGTCGCTGGATCCAAAAGCTAAGGAACAAAAGGGGGACCCCTGCAGAAGACCTGGCACTTTCCCTGGCTGCTCAGCCTATGCAAAGATCCGAATGGTGGAGGTTTGCATATCCACGTACCTTGACTATATAACCCCTGAGCACCCTACAATAGTGAGGGGACACGACCACCAGCTCCCTACACAAGATACGGAGGGAGTCAGGGTCACCTGGGATCCAGCAAACAGAAAATAACAGATAAATGTTCCACACTTAACTTTGTAGAAGAGAGGAGAACCAGATGAGCATGCACACACACTCCAGGAAGAAGTATAGGCCGCCCAGAAAAGCATTCTGGGGAGGAATTTAAAGGGAAGCAATTAGTCCAACACATGACAGCTGAGAGAGGCTAACGAGATGAGTAACTGAATACCACAACAAAGAAACTCAAGGGGGAGGTTCTGAAAGGCCTCTGTCAGAGCTTCTCAGCTGTCTGGTTGTGACAGTACCCCTCCCTCTACGAGTGGACTCCGGACACTCAGAACCCACCTTCTCAGGATGGGACCTATGGAAAGCCCTGATGAGACGAGAGGCCTTAATGTCCGTCACTGGGACCCACATCCTCTCCTCAGGACCATACCCCTCCCAATGAACAAGGTACTGAAGAGAACCGCGGACAAGACGAGAATCCACAATCCTAGAGACCTGAAATTCAAGATTCCCATCAACCATAATCGGAGGAGGAGGCAAAGGCGAGGGTACAATGGGTTGAACATAAGGTTTCAATAAGGACTTATGAAAAACATTATGGATCTTCCAAGTCTGAGGAAGATCAAGACGGTATGCAACAGGATTGATGACAGACAGGATTTTGTAAGGCCCAATAAACCTAGGACCCAACTTCCAGGAGGGAACCTTCAATTTGATATTCTTGGTAGACAACCACACCAGATCACCAACATTCAGGTCCGGACCAAGCACACGTCTCTTATCTGCCACACGCTTATATCTCTCACTCATGCTCTTTAGATTATCTTGAATCTTTTGCCAAATAGATGACAAAGACGAGGAGAATCTGTCCTCATCAGGTAAACCAGAAGACCCCTCTCCCGAGAAAGTCCCAAACTGCGGATGAAACCCATATGCACCAAAAAATGGTGACTTATCAGAGGACTCCTGACGACGGTTATTTAAAGCAAACTCAGCAAGGGACAAAAAAGAACACCAATCCTCTTGATTCTCCGCCACAAAACAGCGCAGATATGTCTCCAGATTCTGATTGACGCGCTCTGTCTGGCCATTCGACTGCGGGTGGAAAGCAGAAGAGAATGACAACCGAACCCCCAAGCGAGAACAGAAAGCCTTCCAGAATCTGGAAACAAACTGCGTGCCCCTATCAGAGACTATGTCTGAAGGAATTCCGTGCAATTTGACAATGTGATCAATAAATGCCTGCGCCAGCATCTTAGCATTGGGCAAACCAGGAAAACGGTCCACCACCACCAGAATCAGTCTTCCCCGAGGAACGAGGCAGGTCCGTTATGAAGTCCATGGACAGATGTGTCCAAGGACGGGAAGGAATGGGTAAGGGAAGGAGAGGACCTGATGGCCGTGAATGAGGGACTTTGGCACGAGCGCAAGTCTCGCAGGCTGCCACAAAACCCTCAACCGACTTACGAAGCGCAGGCCACCAGAATCTCCGAGCGATGAGATCCAGTGTGGCTCTTACCCCCGGGTGCCCAGCAAGGACCGTATCGTGGTGTTCTTTAAAAATCTTGTGTCTTAAAGCGAGAGGCACAAACAACCTCCCAGGAGGACAAAGATCAGGAGCCTCTGACTGGGCTGCCTGCACCTCTGCCTCCAATTCAGGAAAAAGAGCCGAGACCACCACACCTTCAGCCAAAATGGGACCCGGGTCTTCAAAATTCCCGCCTCCCGGAAAACAACGTGACAGGGCATCTGCCTTCACATTCTTAACTCCAGGGCGAAACGTGACAACAAAATTAAACCTAGAAAAGAACAAAGACCATCTGGCCTGTCTCGGGTTCAGACGCTTGGCTGACTCCAAGTAAGCCAGATTTTTATGGTCAGTAAATACGGTAATAGGGTGTCTGGCTCCCTCTAGCCAATGGCGCCATTCCTCAAAAGCCAACTTGATGGCCAACAATTCCCTATCTCCCACATCGTAATTTCTCTCTGCGGAGGAGAGTTTTCTTGAGAAAAAGGCACACAGTCGCCAATTGGCAGGAGAGGAACCCTGAGACAAGACCGCCCCCACACCCACCTCAGAAGCATCAACCTCAACTATGAAGGGTAAAGAAACATCAGGTTGCACCAAGATGGGAGCGGAAGCAAAACTCTCCTTGATATCAGAAAAAGCCTTACGCGCCTCTACTGACCAAGAAGAAAAATCTACCCCCTTTCTGGTCATATCAGTGAGTGGTTTAACAATAGAGGAATAATTCAAAATAAACTTCCTGTAATAATTGGCAAAGCCCAAAAAACGCATCAGCGCCTTCTGATTCTCAGGAAGCTCCCACTCAAGCACAGCGCGGACCTTCTCGGGGTCCATGCGAAAACCAGAAGCGGAGAGAAGAAACCCCAGAAATTGAATTTCTGGAACCGCAAACACACATTTTTCCAGTTTCGCATATAATTTATTCTCCCGCAGGATGAGCAAGACCTGACGTAAATGTTCCTTATGAGTTTTGAAATCGGGAGAAAAAATCAAAATGTCATCCAAATACACCAATACAAATTTTCCCATCAAATGATAAAAAATGCTGTTCACGAAATGCTGAAAAACGGCTGGGGCATTCATCAAACCAAAAGGCATAACCAAATTTTCAAAAGCGCCCTCAGGGGTATTGAAGGCCGTCTTCCATTCGTCCCTTTCTCTGACCCTGACGAGGTTGTATGCCCCTCTTAGATCTAATTTGGAAAAGACTTTAGCCCCAACAACCTGGTTAAACAGGTCCGGGATCAGAGGAAGCGGATAAGGGTCACGAATAGTGATACTATTCAGCTCCCTGAAATCCAGACAAGGTCTTAAAGAACCATCTTTTTTCTTAACAAAGAAAAAACCAGCGGCAACAGGTGACTTCGAGGGTCGTATGTGTCCTTTTCTCAGACTCTCAGAGATATAAGCACGCATAGCGATCCTCTCAGGTTGGGAAAGATTGTATAAACGAGATTTAGGCAGTTTGGCGCCTGGGATGAGATTATTAGGGCAATCGTACTCCCTGTGCGGGGGCAAATCCTGAACTCCACTCTCAGAGAAGACATCCGAAAATTCAGAGAGAAAAGATGGTACAGTCTTAGTAGCAACCTCAGAAACAGATGTCATGAGGCAATTCTCTCTGCAAAAGTCACTCCAACCATTTATTTGCCTCGCTTGCCAATCAATGGTGGGGTTATGCTTAGTGAGCCAGGGCAGCCCCAACACCAGAGGGGTGGGTAAACCGCTAAGGACGAAACATGACACATCCTCAACATGAGCATCACTCACAATTAAACGGATATTGTGAACTATGCCCTTTAATGATTTCTGAGAAAGTGGAGCGGAATCGATAGCAAAAACAGGAATATCCTTTCCCAAAGTGCGCACCTGGAAACCATGAGTTATCGCAAATTGATTATCAATGAGATTAACCGCTGCTCCACTATCCACAAAAATCTCACAAAAAATGTTCTTGCTCTCTAGCGCCACCCTAGCCGGCAGGACAAAACGGGAACTGCAAGCAAACGGAAAACCTTCAATTTCCGCCTCAACCCTGCCAATAGTAACAGACAGAACATTTTTAAAAGATTTTTTCCTCTTTGTTTCTTTATTATTCCCAGAGAACTGCCTGAATCTCCTAGAAGGACAAATATTTGCCAAATGATTTATACCTCCACAACAAAAACAAACCCTCCCATGCGGGCTGAATCTTCTATTGTCAGAAGCAATCAACCCCAGCTGCATGGGCTCCTGCTCAGAAGGGGCTGACAGCGACTGAGACCCCTGCGCACAGAATGGGACCGCTGCACAGTCCTGGGACCGAGTATGACAGGAAGGAGAGATCTCTCCTCTCTCTCTAAGACGCCTGTCAATACGAACGGCCTGAGACATAGCAGAGTCCAAAGAAATAGGCCTCTCATGAAAGGCAAATGCATCTTTCAATCCCTCTGAAAGACCATGGCAAAATTGACTTTGGAGTGCAGCATCATTCCAACCAGTATCAGCTGCCCATCTCCGAAATTCTGAGCAGTATATTTCTGCGGATTGTTTACCCTGGCATAATAGACGTAGTCTAGACTCCGCCAGAGCAATACGATCCGGATCATCATATATCTGACCCAGGGCTAAAAAGAATTCATCCACTGAACGGAGGGGCCGTGCCCCCTCCGGCAGCGAAAAGGCCCAGGACTGAGCGTTACCTCTGAGCAGCGATATAATGATCCCCACCCTCCGTTCCTCATCACCAGAGGAATGGGGAAGAAGGCGAAAATGGAGTTTGCAAGCCTCTCTAAAACGCACAAAATTCTCACTACCCCCGGAAAACGTATCCGGGAGCGAGATCTTAGGCTCAGAACAAACTCCATGAACGCAAGCTGAACCGGTCACTTGAAGCTGAGAAAAAGTCTTACGGAGATCAGCTACCTCCAATGAAAGACCCTGGAAGCGTTCAGCCAAAAGTGAAACCGGATCCATGCTTGAGACGGTTATGGCGGCCTATAATGTCACGGACGGTGTACAGGAAACAAGGCAAAACAACATGTATAAATGACTCGCTGGATCCAAAAGCTAAGGAACCAAGGGAGACCCCTGCAGAAGACCTGGCACTTTCCCTGGCTGCTCAGCCTATGCAAAGATCCGAATGGTGGAGGTTTGCATATCCACGTACCTTGACTATATAACCCCTGAGCACCCTACAATAGTGAGGGGACACGACCACCAGCTCCCTACACAAGATACGGAGGGAGTCAGGGTCACCTGGGATCCAGCAAACAGAAAATAACAGATAAATGTTCCACACTTAACTTTGTAGAAGAGAGGAGAACCAGATGGGCATGCACACACACTCCAGGAAGAAGTATAGGCCGCCCAGAAAAGCATTCTGGGGAGGAATTTAAAGGGAAGCAATTAGTCCAACACATGACAGCTGAGAGAGGCTAACGAGATGAGTAACTGAATACCACAACAAAGAAACTCAAGGGGGAGGTTCTGAAAGGCCTCTGTCAGAGCTTCTCAGCTGTCTGGTTGTGACACCCATCCTTGGAGTCATGCAGATGTGAGAGGAGAGGGGTTGCTACGCTGGCTCGTATCTGCTTTGTATCTCTATAGCACCCCCTGCTGTTGGTCTTTTTCCTTATTTTTTGTACTCAGTTTAAATCTTCAACTATCAGCAGCCGGATCTACTCTTGGAAGCTGTGGCAGTTACAGGGAAATAGCTGCAGCAGTAAAGGCCACGCCCACTGAGAAAGGCCACACCCCCTGAGAAAGGGCTCACCCCAGAGAAATGACACGCCCCCTGAGAAAAGGCTCACCCCAGAGAAAGGACACGCCCCCTGAGAAAGGGCTCAGCCCAGAGAAAGGACACGCCCCCTGAGAAAGGGCTCACCCCAGAGAAAGGACACTCCCCCCTGAGAAAGGGCTCACCCCAGAGAAAGGACACACCCCCTGAGCTGCCAGCCGGAAATAAATGTAGCAGAACAATTGGATCAATGAATGGGGAGATCTCTGGGTCCATGTGAGGTACAGGGCTGGTTCTAGCTGTGTTAGAAAGATATTGGGCCAGATTACTCATTCCTCTGACCGCTCACTCCACTTTCACATATGGCTAAAGTCAGATTTACGATCGGCCCTTTAAGACTGTAATAAAAGTGGTTTGACGGTAGCAGTTTATCCGTCAGTAAGCAGCTTTTATAAAAGTTGCACATCTTTATGAAAAAGTCGCACGTTCTATTAAAAAGTCTCATAAGATAAGCATGGTCCTCACTGGAGTGAAATTGCGCATTTTTTTAGCGACTTTTTGACGACTTTTTAAATAGTCGCAATAGTAAATCTGTCTAGAGATTCATTTACATAAGAAAACACGCCCACTTTCAGAAAACTGGCGAGCATAGTGCAGAGCAGAAAAAAGTCGCACATTTTTGTGCAGTTTTTGCGATTGTGCAAAAATTTGCGACTTTTTCACTCCATTATTCTGACTTGAGCTAATGATAAATCTGTCCCATTATGTTCTATATGATGTTTGATTTTCATTTTTTTTTTTTACGTCAGTCATGAGACAAACGTATGATATGCGCTGCGCCAGAAAAGTGTAGCAATTTTGCCTATTTTGTCTGTGGAGGCAGCACTTGCTCCAGATCTATTCTGCATTCGGGTGGTTCGCTCCATGCCCGGCAGTTTACATTTACTAAGGAGCGGCTGGATGTTTTGTGGGCAGAGCTGCATGTTTATAGTATAATGTGTCGCTACCTTGCCTTATCTAGACCTTTACCGGTACAATATTACATCTGACATCTGTTATTGGCATGCCTCTCTATAATGATAATGAATTTACTCTGTCCCAGTCTGTACAGCAAAGCTGAAAACTGAGCTGAAGGAGACAGGAAATGTCAGCTTATTGTGTGGGCTTCAGTGGACAGTGTAAAAGCTGGAATACCTTAAGAATTGTTATGGATAGACCATGGGAGGCCCATTCCATGCACACAGTCATAATTCCATAAGAAGATCACACGCCTGGAGTCATGTACTGTACAGTATCAGCTGCACTTGTTGCTGTGCCAGCTTACAGCTGTGGCTGTTGCAAAACTACAGTGGATTTAGAAAGTCTTCTTAAAGTCTTGTGCAAAATAATAATAATAATAATAATAATAATAACGTTTTCCCCACTTTTATGGACTCAATACCCCATAATGAGAAAGTAAAAGCAGAAAGTTTGGAGTCTGTGCTAATTTATTGAGAAGGAAAAAAAATCTGTGATTGACATAAGTATTCAGACCCTTTACTGAGGACTTAGGCTACTTTCACACTAGCGTTTTCAATTCCGCTATTGAAATCCGTCATAGGATCTCAATAGCGGAAGAAAATGCTTCAGTTTTGTCCCCGTTCATTGTCAATGGGGAAAAAAAAACTGAACTGATCGAAATGGAATGCACCAAAATGCGTTCCGTTTGGTTGCTCTCCCATCGAAGACAGAATAACGCTGCAAGCGGAGCAAGAGGGATCCATCATGACTCACAATGCAAGTCAATGGCGATGGATCCGTTTTCTCTGACACAATAGAAAACGTATCTGTCCCCAATTTGTGATGCCCCCGGCCGGGGCCAGCACCTAGAGGGTCCCTTGCCCCTTGGGAGGTTTCTACGAAATATGTCCCTCTTTTAGAGCAAGTAAGCGTGACGCCATGGAGATGTTGTCACGGTGCTCCTACCTGAATACAGGTGGATCCCAGACGTGGTCGACCGAGGCAGTGCAAAAGGGGATGAAGAACTTGGATGGGGTAGAACAAAGTTGGGTTCAGACTTGGTAAATGTTGAACAGTTGCTTTTACTTGGCATAAACGGTAATCTATACAGTTTCCAGACTTTATCTTGGTTTCCAATAGGTTTCAGCAGGCGAATACTTTCTCTGCAACAATCTCAGCTCTGCTATGCTGTAGCTTCCACAGCTCTGCTATGTTTGCGATAGTAATCTGTCTCTTTCTCTGTAGGCAATCCTAGGAACTTCTTGTCCTGGTATTTAGTACCTCAAGCTTCGGCTCAGATTGGGTGAAGGCAATGCAAGCCCAGGAGGGGACATGCAACTAAATAGTCCTTTGCAGGCAGAACCTTCAGGTCCAGCAGAGCAGGCAGCGCTCTGCTGGCCTGTATACAACCTCTCCCTTCGGAGGGTAGACTCAGGGCCTGCGCAACCATATAGGCGAACTAGGCCCTGGTGGGCTCCCCCTGACTGGGGCTGCAGCCCTGGGCGACAGGGCGAGCGGCTCTTGAGCCACCCCCAGCGTCGTTACAGGGGGGCCAGGAGGTGGAGGTTCTTCTTAAATATGGCAGAGCAGGCAGCTGCTTACCCTGATGGCAGGTGCCTGCTCTGCCAGTAAATTACCGGAGGAGAGGCTGAGGCGGCAAGGGGGGCTGTTCTAGCAGCTCCCCACTCCTCCCTCGTGCGCCCTCTGTGATGCCGGAATATGACATCATTCCGGCCCCGGCATACTAAACGGCGCGCTGGAGGACTGAGGAGCTGCACCACAATGGACCCCAGGGAGGTGAGTGTTTAAGTGTTTGACTGAGTGAGTGTCTGCCTGTGTGTATGTCAGTAAGTGTGGATGTCTGTCGGTCAGTAAGTGTCTGTGTGTTTGTCAGTGAGTATATGTGTATGTCTGTCAGTGAGTGTCTGTTTGTCAGTGAGTGAGTGTGTGTCTGTTTGTCAGTGAGTGTGTGTCTGTCTGTCAGTGTGTGTGTCTGTCAGTGTGTATGTGTGTCTGTCAGTGAGTGTATGTGTGTCTGTCAGTGTGTATGTGTGTCTGTCAGTGTGTGTGTGTGTGTCTGTCAGTGAGTGAGTGACATGAGGGGGCGGCAAAAAGGATCTTTGCCTTGGGCGGCAAAAATCCTTGCACCGGCCCAGGGTAGACTAGAACTACTCTAACAGTAGCTAAACTCCTCCTCTTCTTCTCCCTCCAGAGGGAGAGAGAGAATGGACAATCCAGTCCATTCCCTACTACAAGCACTGCCAAGTGTTGCTGCCACCTTGTGGTAACCAGGCACATTACATGAGATAGAACGGTTACATGGAGTAAATATGCACATCATTGGAAAATGACATGAAATACATTAAATGACAGATATTAGCACATAGGAAATGGTAGCAAGGTGCCTAAAGGAGTGGTAATGGCACTCTGGATCATTACACATTGACTTTCAATGGTGTTCAAGACGGATCCGTCATGACTATAGAAGACATAATACAACCGGATCCGTTCATGACGGATGCATGCGGTTGTATTATGGTAATGGAAGCGTTTTTGAAGATCCATGACGGATCTGCAAAAAACGCTAATGTGAAAGTAGCCGAAGCACCTTTGGCAGCGATTACAGCCTCCAGTCTTCTTGGGTATGATGCCACAAGGTTTGCACATCTGGATTTGGGGATTTTCTGCCATTCTTCTCTGTGGATCATCTCAAGCTCTGTCAGGTTGGATGGGGACTGTAGGTGGACAGCCATTTTCAGGTCTCTCCAGAGATGTTCGATTGTGTTTAAGTCAAGGCTCTGGATTTTTCAAGGAAATTCACAAAGTTGTACCTGAGCCACTCCTGTGTAGTCTTGGCTGTGTGCTTAGGGTCATTGTCTTGTTGGAAGGTGAACCTTTGGCCCAGTCTGGTGTCCAGAGCGCTCTGGTCAGGTTGCCATTAATATCTCTGTACTTTGCTCCATTCAGATTTCCCCTGAACACTGACCAGTCTCCCTGTCCCAGCCGCTGGAAACACCCCCCAGTATGATGCTGCCACCACCATGCTTCACTGTAGGGATGGTATCGGACAGGTGATGAGCAGTGCCTGGTTTCCTCCAGACACGATGCTTAAAATTGAGGCCAAAATGTTTCATCAGACCAGAGGGTCAAAGAGTCATTTAGGTGCTTTTTTGCCAACTCCAGATGGCCTTTCATCCATTTTTTTTTTTTTTCTGAGGAGAGGCTTATTTCTGGCCACACTGGAATAAAGCCCAGCTTGGTGGAATGCTGCAGTGATAGTTGACCTTCTGGAAGTGTCTCCCATCAGTACACAGGATCTTTGGATCTCTGCTCAGCCACTGTGACCATTGGGTTCTTGGTCACCTCCCTTACCAAGGCCCTTCTCCCCTGATTACTTAGTTTGGTGGGGCGTCCAGCTCTAGGAAGAGTCCTGGTTGTTCCAAACTTCTTCCATTTTAGATTTATGGAGCCCACTGTGCTCTTGAGGACTTTCAGTGCAGACGTTTTTTGTCCCCTTCTCCAGATCTGTTCCTCCACACAATCCTGTCTCAGAGCTCTACAGGCAGTTCTTTCCTCCTCATAGGTTGGTTTTTACTCTGATATGTATTGTCAGCTGTGAGTTCTTACATAGACTGGGATGTGTCTTTCCAAATCATGTCCAGTCAACTGAATACTGTATATCACAGGTGACTACAACCAAGGTGTAGAAACATCTCAAAGATGATCATTATGGCATATTGAATGCAGAATGATGGGAGAAAAGTTTTTTTTTTTTTTTTAGCTCAAGGCCACAGCATAACAAAATGTGAAAAAAGTCAAAGGGTCTGAAGACTTTCCAAATGCGTTGTATATGGTGCTCGGTTAGTCTACGCACGGTATGTTCTGTGACCTACTTTTATGTATTTTGAGTGCAGAATATGGTTATAATGGCAGGTGGGAAGCTCTGAAGAGCGATGTCTCCTCAGTATGTGGTTTCTATATTAAGACCTTGATAATGATAAGCTTGCAGGAACTTTTACATTGTCTTTATGCTTCAGATGTAGCAGAGCCAGATTTGTTTTGTCTTTGAGAAGGACGTGTCGTAGCTTTAGGTAAAACAGATGATCCCAATGCCGATATCACAGCAAATCATAGATGACAAATGCCCTAATCTTTTGATGAAATCAGTCTTGCTACATATGTGCGTGACAAAACTATGTATTTCCTCTAGCCGGTGAAACGAGTGACATGATTAGCAGGGAAAGCAGTTCAGTGCCTGCGCCCTCCCGCCATGGGCCCCATAGTAGCCACATGCCTTGTATGTATGGTAGGTTTGCAGACTCCAGACCAGACTCCCTTTATACACACTATAGATCAGGCATGTCCAAACTGCGGCCCTCCAGCTGTTGCAAAACTACAACTCCCAGCATGCCATAATAGCTGTAAGCTATCCAGGCATGCTGGGAGTTGTAGTTTTGCAACAGCTGGAGGGCCGCAGTTTGGACATGCCTGCTATAGATCATACCCCCCCCCCATATATTAACCAACCCCCTTTGTAAACAGACCACAGACCAGACCTTTCACTGTACAAAGACCCCAGACCAGGCCTGAAGATACAGTACTTTCCTCTCCTCATTCCTGCAGTCCTATGCAACCTTGGTCGCTACTGCAAACAAAGGTCTGCCACTGTGCCCTGGCATCAGGACGTTGCCTGCCACTGTGCCCTGGCATCAGGACGTTGTCTGCCACTGTGCCCTGGCATCAGGTCGTTGTCTGCCACTGTGCCCTGGCATCAGGACCTTGTCTGCCACTGTGCCCTGGCATCAGGACCTTGTCTGCCACTGTGCCCTGGCATCAGGACGTTGTCTGCCACTGTGCCCTGGAGTGAAGAGAAGTGCAGAAACAGGGAGGAATAAATACGAATTAGCGGTACAGAGCCCAGGAAATGTGCTTGTTCTTCCACCAGCTTTTTGGGAGCATTCCAGATATTCCAGTTAATGGGGGAATTATACATGCTATTTATCCGCCTCCAGATAACTGGATCCACCACTAGGGGGAGCACACTTTGGGCAGACTTATATAGCTCCCATTGACTTCAATACGAACTGTATTAATCCACATGAAGTTAGATCCCCCAGTGGAGCCTGCATACAGCCAGAATGATATAATTTGCCTGAAAATGTCTAAAATAACAAGAAGAGGGCAAAAAAAAATAAGTTGTACTTACCAGCTGAAACATCTTCGCCTCCAGTGCCATCTCTCAGATCCTCCTGCCGTGCAGTGATGATGTGCCTGTACACTGCATGTGACCGCTGCAGCCAGTCGCTGGCCTCAGCGGTATACAGGCAGATCACAGCTGCATAAACCAAGCCCAGCTGGAAGGGCTGGGATGGCGAGGGTTTGAACCCACAACTTTTGTTATTATTGTCACCCGTTCCCTGCCATTTACAAATTGTTATTTTAACTCAGAAAAAAAACCTTTAAACTATGGGGGTCATTTATTATCAGATATACGCCAGTTTTCTGGCCTATATCTGGCGCAGATTGCAGCGCAAAGGCCATTTGCATTGCAATCTGCGACTTTTTACTGCTCACGCCAAGTCATAAAAAGGGAACGTGGCGTGGGACGGGGACGGGCTGGCCGGTCCGTCATATTCATATTTTTCTATGCCAGTTTTAGGCATAGAAAATGGCCTAAATTTACACCAGCAAGGAAGGTGGCCTACATTTAGACCGACGGTGGATGCGCCAAAGTTATGTAGATGCTGGCGCCTCTACAGCACTTCGGCAGATCCACCGCCAGCGCAAGTGGTTATTAAGATTGGCTTCTAAAACGCTGGTCTTAGTAAATGACCCCCTGTGTATTTAACATCTTAAAGGGGTATTCTGGCTGTTATAAGGTATTCCCTATACACAGAAAAAGGGATAACTATTACCGGGTATATTAACTAACACAGGGACCCCCACCAATCAGGAGAATGGGGCCCCCTCAGGGCCCCTTGAAATGAGACCAGAGTAACAGGTGGAGCATGAGCACTGCTACTCCATTCATCTCAACGAGAAGTCCAGACATAGCCCAGTAAGAGCTCGTTCACACGACCATATGGCTTTTTCAGTGTTTTGCGGGCTGTTTTTCCCGGATCCGTTTTTCATTTTTTCGTCTCCGTCGTGTTTCTGTTTCTGTTCCGTTTTTCCATATGGCATATACAGTATACAGTAATTACATAGAAAAAAATGGCCTGGGCCTAAAATTTTCAATAGACGGTTCCGCAAAAACGGAACGGATACGGAAGACATACGGAGTACATTCCGTATGTGTTCCGCTTTTTTTTTGCGGACCCATTGATTCGAATGGAGCCACGGAACGTTATATGCGGGCAATAATATATAGGACATGTTCTATCTTTGAACGGAATGGAAAAACGGAAATACGGAAATGGAATGCATACGGAGTACATTCCGTTTTTTTTGCGGAACCATTGAAATGAATGGTTCCATATACGGACTGTATGCGGAACGCAAAAAAACGTTCGTGTGAACGAGCCCTAAAGCGCTTATTCCGGAGTTACCATAGAGATTAATTGAGCAGCAGTTCGCGCACTGGATTTGCTGCCCAGTTCATTTTCAGAGGCTCTGAGGGGTGAACCCCCACTAAATAATTATCCTCCATCCTGTGGATAGGTGATAGATAACTTGTAACGACCGGCATTCCCCTTTAAGTGTCAAGTTATCATTGAACCCAGCTTTTCATGAAACAGAAATAAGAAACAACACAACAGAACCTTTAAGAACTAAATGGAAGAAAGTATCTCGAGGACTGTTATATACTGGGGAACAGTTTCTTAGGGGGGAAATGCTTCTACAATCGGTGTCCATGTGTAACGAGCCTTTATTTTTGGTTTGATACATTGTTTTTCAGGTTTGTTAAATGCATAAATCGATCAGGACTCATTCATCATGGCCGATCAGGAGGAGTCTATACTGTATTAGCGCCATGCTGTAGAAATAAAAGGGCCTCTCAATCATTCGGAGACCCGGCGGTTCATTGGCGTTATTATGATGGTCACATCTTTCATCTTCAGTCACAGGCAGCTGGAACGGCATTTAATCCCTTTAATGACTTATAATGCAGGGAGCGCAGAAGAATTACCCAGCGAGATTTAATGCATAGATTAATAACTTTTCAGGATTGTGGAAAATCTAATTTAAGTGAAGACAAAATAGGTCTGGATATAGGGCGACAGAAAATAAAGTGCTACATTAGAACGTGTCTAATGGGAACTAACGGTTATAATGTAACAATATGTAAGTGGTTCATGGATGATCCATGCCCTAGACCAGTGATGGCGAACCTTTTAGAGACCGAGTGCCCAAACTGCAACCCAAAACCCACTTATTTATCGCAAAGTGCCAACACAGCAATTTAACCTACTGTGCATAGTGCGCCCTGCACTGATGAATGGCAGGAAAACTCTAAGACATATTGGTACACCGTAGACTTTTTCTAGGGTGCGGGTGCCCACAGGGAGGGCTCTGAGTGCCGCCTCTGGCACCCATGCCATAGGTTCGCCAACACTGCCCTAGAGGGATTTTCTGAGATCTTTTAACTGATGACCTATCCTCTGGGGTCTGACAACCAGGACCCTCTGATCAGCTGTTTGAGAAGACATTGGAGCTCACAGTAGTGCCGCAAACTTCTCGAAGCTTTCTCTAGGCCTTGTGATATCACATTCATCGGTCACGTGGTCTAGGCACAGCTCAGCCCCATTGAAGTGAATGCGATACCAGTACGGTACCAGTCTTGAGAAAATTGGTTGTGGCATTCCTGATTCCTGAGAATAAAGACTTTTTTTCTTTATGCTAATTACAGCTAAAGTGCACTGGGGGTAGGCCTGGTTCCTCGGTGTGCAAAGGGCGCCTCCCCCTAGGGCCCTCTATAACGTGTGTCCCAGGTGTAGGAATGCCGAGTGGTATAGTGCGGCCTAAAATGTCCTTTTATGTGTGTCACGGTGCTCCTACTTGGATACGGCTGGACCCCAAGCTTTGGCTCCGAAGCAATAAATAGGGGGAATAATTGAGGGATTTGAAAGAATAACTTGAGTCCAGACCTTGAGATTAGGTTAACGGCAGCTTTACTTCGAATAAACGTTTCTTCAAACAGTCTTCAGGATTTGTCTTGGTTCCAGCAGGGTTTAGCATATAACTGGCAGGCAAACTCAATTCTGCTCTCTTTCTCTTTGACTCTGATATACTAACCAGCATAAATATAATCTTTGCTTTCTTCTTGATGCTGCAGTTTCTCTCTGTAGTCTGACTTTAGGTTATGCCAGGGAACTTTCCTCCTGGCTCCTGAGGCTTCAAGCTTTGGCCTCCATGGCCAGCTTAAGGTGCTCTGGCTGGCATGGGCACGTCCAGCAGAGACATGCCCCTACACACCCTTCCCCTAGCTGGGGGTGAACTAGACTGACTAGAACTTCTGCCTAACCCTTCCTGCAGGAAAAAGGAAAAGCCCACTTCTCTCGAGAGGGGGGTTAAAATGGAATGGCACATTCCATTCTCTCTAAGTACAGCTCTGTCATATTTGCTGCCACCTGCTGGTGAAACAGGCATATTACATGAACATAACCGTTGCAAACAGATTAGGAATGCACATTGTGGAGGACCTGGAAAAAAAAAATAGATGGCATTGGTGTTAGCCCAATAAAGACAGTAGCAGGGTGCAGGAGTGGTAACACCACTCTGGGGTGTTACAGGTGCACCTCAGCTTCTCAGCTTTCTTGTGCTAGTCACCCCTATCATTTCACTGAAGTCCTCATTTGCTTAAACGATAAGTCTATTTTTTCCTCAGATACGCTGCAACCAATTTTCACAAGACAGGCATTATGTTACTCAGCAGAATCAACTCTACCAGGCAGAATAACTGGTTTAATGGGGTTGATCGTGCTGACAGGTGCTCTGGAGATTGTGATTCTGAAACCCAAAGACTATTTATTTTTTGAAACATTCACGTTTGTTTTACAATGAGCTAACCATGTAATAATAATAATGATCTCATAAAGTTCAGAATATCAGGACCTTCATACTCATCCAGTCCGCCCGACCTTATGGCAGGAAATAGGATCTTAACTAGAGAACCTGATCCCAAAGAGAAAAATGAACGGCACCGCTCCTAATTAAGTCCCATTTAGTTTTACTGTTCCTCGGGAAAAGAAATATCTTTATTTTGTCGGGTAAATGCCTTTTACTCTGTAATAATTCACAGTAATCACCCCTGAAGCTGGAGGAAAATTTATCAGGCTTAGTTTTAAGAGACAGGTTGTGTGGATGAAGTCATTTAAGATTTGGCCAGGACCTTCCATTAATGTAAAATGGTTGGATCGTGGGCTGTAAAGGACTAGAGCATTTTCAATCAATCAGACCTAACAAATCCTGTTCTAGACTGATCTACTTTACTTTAATCATTCAGCAGGAAATATTGTGAACTGCATCAATCCTCAAAATGCAAAATGTGTCTGGATGATGATCAGTGGTATAGAAAGAGAAAAGGCCCCATACAGAACCAGGTTCCCACAATACTACCCGGGATAGAATTTTGCTTCCACTGCCATTCCCTTTGCATGGTCAATTCTCCATCTCCTAGCAATTCAGTTCCTCAGGGGAGGGGACAGGTACTTGCCAACCAATAGCAAAGGGGCAGGGAAACCAGGACTGAGTCTTCTTCAGGGTACAGCCTTGATAATGATGACAAAATAACTAACGATAACAAAACAGGTCCCAAAATTGTCTAATGGAGTTGAATTCTTTGTAATGTGGAGTTAGTAAGGCGCTGGAAACATTTCTTACCAAAATATTACACCAGGTTTTTGGCATAACAAATTTTGAGAATTTTTGTGTTTGTCAACACTTTTGCCACTTTTTAAAAAAGTGTGTAGAGCTTAGCGGAAGGAGGCCTGATATATTTACTATAATTTACACCAGAAAAGTGCCATAAATTAGTACTGAAATCTATACCAGCTTTAGCTAAATGCCATGTACAGTACCACCCATGTGCACCAGTGCCTGCTACTTTTCTCTCCAATTGGTCCCCTGAATGGTGGTGACCGCAGATACAGTATATAAGGCTTTTCTACTGGTGGTTTCCAAATCTTTGTATTGCAAACATGGAGCAGTGTTGGCACACAGGTCTGGTGTTACTTTATGTACACCCTAACATAACCCAATGTACCCCCAAGGCTATGATCATACACAAGATGACAACTTAAATGAAAGCAGTCCAGCAGTATTTGGAATCTACAAGTAGAAAAAACAGATCACTGATCTGGACAAACATATGGGCATGCCCAATAAGCCAAAAGATACGCTACATAAAGGTGACCCTATACATTAAATGTATGTAATTTGAACCCATCAATTTAGGTGGTACTTGTGCAGCGGGCACGGGGTAGACGTCGGCCAGGGTGTCCCTTTAAGATGTGATAAATGTAATTTTTCGTGACGCCAGTTGCATTTCAGCAATGAGGGACTGTAGATGGCGATAGTGGTACCCAGGTGTAGGAATGCCAGAGTGGGGTAAGGGTTGCCTATAATGTCCCTTTAGGTGTGGCTGTGCACTTGTCACGGTGCTCCTACATGGATATCCTGGAACCCCAGGCGTGGTCGTCCGCAGCCGAGCAACTAAAATGTGTAGTAGGTGAAGGTATGATGAAAGAAATTAAGTCCAGATTTGATATAACATTGAACAGTAACTTTACTTGAATAAACTTGCATCAGAAACAATCTTCAGGCTTTATCTTGGTCATCATCAGGTTTTGGCAGGCAACCACTCTCAGCTCTGCTACATCTTTCCTTTTTGGCTCTACTATGCTGACAGGATTAAATAGAAACTTTTCCTTTCTGCTGAAACTTACTTTCTGTAGTCTGGTCTGTCTGTATCTTTATCTGTATCTTTATTTGTATTATTATCTTTATCCAGGGAACTATACTTCCTGGCTTCTCTGAGGCTCTTTTCTCTGGTTCCAGCAGAGCTAATGGTGCTCTGCTGGCCTAGGCAGGGCTCTCCCAAAAGGGACGAGCTCCCTTGCTGCACAACCTCCCTTGGAGAGGGGGTAGGCCAGACTCTGCACACAACCTCTCCCCTAGGAGGGGAAGGCTAGACTGACCTTCAACTAACTAAACTCCTCCCTCTCTAGAGAAGGCTGGAATGGACAAAAAGGTTCCATTCCAGATAAACTAGCTCTGCCAATACTGCGGGCATCTGCTGGTGAACCAGATACCTTACATGTAACCTAACAGTTTCATAGAAATATATATATACACATTTTGCAGGATATGAAAATAAATGCATAAGATGACATTGGATCAACCATATGAGATAGTAGGGGGTGCAAAGAGGTGGTAATACCACTCTGGGGTATTACACTTGCAGATCATCCAATTGTGTTATGACTCTCCTCCAATGTTAGATGTCAGGTTGAGACTTGAGCATGTTGGATTTCTTGGGAATATGCTGATGCAAAGTTGGTACTAGGGTTCCTTGGGTCCTCTGGAGGAAATCATTTTTAGTGCCCAATCCCTATATCATCAATAAAGTCTAATAAGTTTAGTATGAACAAAATACACTCTACTGGCAAGTGATTAGCTCCAAAGGCAAAGCCAACTGAGATTTTTCTCCTGGACCTTGGTGGCCGACTATGGCTTAATGGGGGATCTTCTGGTACTCTGGTGGTCCAAAGCTGCAACTGACTCTCTGGTCTTTATGAGACACACAAGTAAGCTTGGCCGAGTGTGTATAGTTGAGGGTAGGGGGGTCAGTAGATAAAACTGTCGGCCAAACAAATGTTGAGCCGACGGCTCTCTAATGTGATCAACCATTAGGGTCCATTCACACGTCTGTAGAATGGGTACTCATCCGTTCTGCAATTCTGCATTCATTCCCAATCCACATTTTCGGTCCGTGGCTCCGTACTTCCGGTTCGCGGCTCCCAAAAAAAATAAAACATGTCCTATTTTTGTCTGCAATAGCGGACAAGAATAGGCATTTCTATAGGGGTGCCGGACCCAGTGTATTGCGGATCCGCAATACACTACGGACGTGTGAATGGACCCTAATTAGTAGACTTGAGGGTAGACTTTCATGTAGACCTTAGCTGGTTTCCAGGTTGGAAAAATGTCAGACAACACAATTTTTTTTTTGAAATAACAATTCACAAATACATTCAGTTGGGTAACTGAGCACTCTAGGAAAAAAAAAGCCCTGCTTTGAATTGAACGCCAGTTACGTCTTCTGTAAATCCCAGGGTTTAGACTGATATTTATAGAAGTTTATTTTCACTGACGTCTCTGACCAGGAATGAATCCGCATCCTCTGCATTAAATCCCCACCGTTATTTTATTTGCATTATGATTATTTTTATGTCCTGAAAATAAAGAGAAAAGCAAGCATGCCTCGACTTCCCAGTATCATGGAGTCTTCCATTGTAATTATATGAAGTTCTCATATTTCGACTTATTGGCTTGGAACTGAGACTAAGAGAGTGATAAAACTGTAGGAAAGCCGAGGAACTCAATTTATGTTCCCATTGCCAATCCATAAAAATGTGAAGAATAACACAATATGATAATGTATTGGAAAATAATTGCGCGCAGGTTCTACTCTTCAGTGCCGAAATAAAAGCCCCATATGATGCCTTTTTTTAATAAGTCGTAAAGCGGGAACGGCCGGTTTTTATAATGTCGATAATGTTTCAGGCAGTAACTAGGAGGCTTACACAGTCCGGGTCTGTCCGTCGATAATCAGCTCCGCTCTCACATCCAGAAACATCTTGATTTTATTTGCTTTTTTTTCCCTTTAGGCAAGGATGAGGCGAGCAGCTTGGAGGTGACTTGGCCTGACGGCAGGATTTTCACCCGAGGCATCGCTGAAGGAGAAATAAACTCCGTATTGGAAATTGCATATCCTCTTGAAGAAGATAGTGTTACTAAACCGACGGTTATAGAGGTGATATGTTTGTTCCATTTTGGGGTGATAAGGGCACGGCTTTAGAAAGGAAATATTATACACTTTTTATCTTTTTTTATGAAGCATGGTAAACGTACTTTTTCATTTTCAAAAATATCATTGATATGCCATGCAGAAATGCAGAGTAACATGATAATGTTCTTCTATAGCAGCTATGAAAATATTTCAACATGGCCGTCATTACAGCATCCATTGGGGTCTCCAACTTTAAGGATAAATCTGGCTTGTTCCATTATGAAATGTCAATGAGGGATGTTTCCAAAAATCAATGCAAGGTCATATATCCCTACATAACCTATGCAGATCTTCCATCAAGGGGTCTATGAAAGCTCTTCCTCTAAGCACTGCCCCCCCCCCCCCCCCAATAAAAAAAAATAAAAAAAGATAACAATAGCTGATCTTAGGGAGACCAGCTACAAAAAACACAGTGGAGCCTCATTTAAAAGTCTCAACACAGCAATCCAAAGTGCAAAGCTCCCTCAGAAACAGTGATATAAAATAACCGTGGAGCCCCAGTTATGGGTCTTCAATAGTGTTGATCGAGCACCAAAGTGCTCAGGTGCTCTAGTAGAACACTTTGGGATGCTTGGGTGCTCTGCAGAGCACCCGAGCACAATGGAAGTCAATGGGAGAAACCGAGTATTAAACCAGGCACCCCCTGCTCTTAAGAGGGCAGGGTGCCGGCTCCCACTGAGTTCTATGCAGAAGATCGCTGCTCAGTGAGGGAATCCCCCAGTGTAAGTCCGCGGCTTAGGTGTCCCTGCTCTGACTCCATATATAGCTATGTATATATATGGAGTCAGTGCTTGGGGACACCCAGTGTATTTTAATCTAATTTAGCCTCTTGGCTCTAATGTAGAAGTTTGTGAGTTCAAATCCCGGCAGAAATGTTTCAGAAATACAGGCTAAATTACATTAAAATTTACAGGTTTAATTAAATTTATATATTTAATATTTTTTTTAGTAATTGTAAAAAATGTATGGCACAAAATAAATGTGTAATTGCAAAAACAAATAATATATATATATATATATATACAGAGAGAGAGAGAGATAAAATCATACTTCTGATATATATGAATGCATAATATGTGGGAAACTACCACTGATGTTTTTAGCCATAATATATTTACATATATTATAATATATTATATATTCTAAATATATAATAATATATGTAAATATATTATGGCTAAAAACTTATATATATTATGTAAATATAATATATATATTTCTGAAAAGTTTCTGTCAGGATTTGAACGCACAACCTTCTACATTAGAGCCAAGAACCTTAACCACTATGCTATACAGCTACATGTTAACCTGTAGTGAAATATGAAATGATACTTCTGCTTTATAGGAATACTTACTACATGACAATCTACTATGAGGTTTTTCTGACACAGTTTATCATTCAGCTTTATAGCTGAGTGGTTATGGTCCTTGTCTCTAATGTAGAAGGTTGTGAGTTCAAATCCCAGCAGAAATTTTTCAGAAATACAGGCTAAATTACATTTAAATACACTGACTCGAGCATCGCGCTCGAGCACACGCTGTATTCGGCTGAATAGCGATGTGCCGAGCATCGCGATGCTCGAGTCGAACACCAGTTCGGCTGAGCATGCTCGCTCAACACTACTCTTCAACACGTAGGGGCCACTTAATATGGTGGATCTGGTGATCTCTCTAATGGGGACACCCCTTTGCATGGTTTTCCTTCCTTTGAGGGATATATGACTTTCACTGTCTTGAAGACCCATAACTGAGGCTCCACGCTTTTCTAAGCACTGCAATGGCAGCTTTTACAGACACCAACATAACAGACGTTGGCTGTAGACTATAATTTTTGGGAGCAAAACCTGGCTGACAATTTAAAGTCACTACAATGTATAGTACAGCACATGCAGACCTCTCCAAGCATGTTCCACATTGACGCAGCAGAAATAGACGCATGCACAGTGCATCACTAAGACCCTTCCTCATAGCAGGGAGATTGTCTTTGCAGGATCCAGAATGCACTGCGCAAGCTCAGAAATTGCAGTGCTTTACACAGAGACAATCATACAAAAATCCAGAATGCATGGTGCAAGCATGGTGATTGTGGCACTTTATATAGAGAGTTCTTGTAATTTACAATGTAGTCTCCAAGCAAACACAGTTTAATGTGGCATCCGTTAAAATATATGGATATCCATGCCATTGGTTGTTATAGAAATGGCATCTTTGAAGCAGTGATGGCCAGTTCGCCGTGTTCGCCGGCGAACACATGCGGGCTGCCATCTTAACTCACAAGTCCGGCGATGCACAGGTAAGTCCTTCATCGGGCTGTTCCCGGAACTGCCTGCTCCCGGAGACCGCATTTGTTTCAGAGCGGCTCGCGCACAGGCACAGGTAAGGACTTACCTGTGCATCGCCGG
Organism: Bufo gargarizans; assembly: GCF_014858855.1. Taxonomy (NCBI): domain Eukaryota; kingdom Metazoa; phylum Chordata; class Amphibia; order Anura; family Bufonidae; genus Bufo; species Bufo gargarizans. Next base: position 348,104,884 of record NC_058085.1, on the reverse strand, counting down.
ACTTGTGAGTTAAGATGGCAGCTCGCATGTGTTCGTGGGCGAACATGGTGAACTGGCCATCACTGCTTTGAAGACCTCTAATGTCAAGAGTTGCAGTGAACCGGCTCTAGGAGAGTTGTAAATTTTGGATCAGTCTTGCCTAATGGTAGACAACTCCCCAATATTAAACTATAGACTGTTCTAAGAGGAAGAAGATGCTGATGTCATTAATACAAGTGGTCCATATGGTTCTAACAATAGGTGATATCTAGTACCTACCTTACTGCAAGGTGTAAGTCAAACCTTTTGTATTGAGAGAGCTCAGCATCTAAAAGGCAGCTGCAGTGACTCAGTGGTTCACCGCTAAAGGGTTGATGCTATGATTTTCTGTTAAAGTTGTCAAATGGTTCATTGCTAAGAGGATTTATGTGTACTAACTATGCATGCAACTTTATTATGCACTATATTCTCTGAAAACTGAATATGGGAGCAAATAATTAACGGGCAGCCTTAATTACAGTTGCTCGTCCTGCCCCCCTGGTTGGGAGTCTTCTGGTGACCAAGCCAGAGAGAAGACATGTTACTGCGTGCTGCTGATAAACAGGCTAAGACAAAAGCCTTGTGCCGGGAACCACCATCTTTGTGAGATTGTGTGCTGCCAGAAAAGCAACTGTAGTAAGAATTAACTTCTTAGAGAGAACATTTATAGAAGGTTGAGGAACATTTAAGGGACAGTGTGTGGACTTAGATAGTAAAGGTAATGCACATTTATGACTTTACTGTCTGTGGTTCGGGTTAATTGCTTCTAAAGCCCACCACACTTCTGAGATGGATTGGCCATCCGATCTAGGACTGCACCCCACAGTTGAAAAAATGAACTTGCACGCCTGAGGTCAATTGGGTGGATTGCATACCGTATCAAGGGAGAGACTTAGAGGGGATTATCCTAATGCCTACTTCTATACACAGAGTTTCGGAGAAACCTCACATGTTATATATCTCAGAGCTGTACCTTCAACTTACATTTCCACTATGCCACCCATCATCTGCAGTGAACAGGCTGTTTCTTTGTAATCGCAGAGCAGGTCTGGTAATTTCCTCCACCATCCATCAGCCCCTGCACCTGTCCTCCTGCCTTGCACCCTGCCAACTATCCATCATCAAGGGCACCCCAGCTACACCCAGGCAGGAGCCTCCATGCCCAGGGTAGAAAACAGAGCGCCCCTCTAACTGTGGCCTAGGGGAGAGCTGTAGTGTTGATCGAGCTCAATGCTCAAATGTAATTTAGCATCTATTTCTGAAAAGCTTCTGCCAGGATTTGAACTCCCAACACCTTATACATTAGAGGCAAGGAAGTTAACCACTACACTATAGAGCTACATGTGAACCTGCACAGAAATATAAAATAAGTCTTCTGCTGAATAGGAATACTTACTACAACAGAAACTGCTATGAGATTTTTCTGACACAGTATAGCCTTCAGCTTTATAGCTGAGTGGATAAAGTCCTTGCCTCTAATGTACAACATTGGGAGTTTGAATCCTGGCAGAAACTTTTCAGAAATTAGATTTAAATACACTGGGGTGTCCCTAAGCACTGACTCCGTATATGAATATAGCTGTATATGGAGTCAGAGCAGGGACTCCTAAGCAAAACTAGAGTCCCAACACCCTCCCCTCTTCAGAGGAGGGTGTGCCTGGGGTTCTTCTATTGTGCTCGGGTACTCGGTAGAACACCCGAGCATTGCAAAGTGTTTACTCGAGCACACAAGCACTTTGGTGCTCGATCAACACAGCAATCCGCCAGTGCACCTTCCCCCTGCAGGCTACGCTCACTGCACAGAGATTACTCTGTCTCTTGGTCAAAGAGGGTTCATGGGAGTTTTTGATATTAATATTACATTTTGGAAAGTGTACCCAATATAAGTAGGGAGTGCATGCGGTAACAAGGATCTAATCTGCAGTTCTCCAGATAAATGTCCAAATATATTATATAGAAGCCTCAGAACATCTAATTCTACAAACATTTATTATTTACCCATCGCAAAGAGGCAATGTCGTTGTCAAGCCTTGTATAGAACTGAAACCTAACCTATTTGTAATGGGTGAATCTTCATTGACATAAATGAACTAAGGCAGGGGTCAGCAACCTTAGTCTCTCCAGCTGTTCTGAAACTACAACTCCCAGCATGCTCCATTAATTTCTATGAGAGTTCTGAGAAGAGCAGAGCAATTATGCACGCTGGAAGTTGTAGTTTCGCAACACCTGAAGTGCCAGAGGTTGCCTACCCTAGGGTTTCCATGTACAATTCTTGGACTTGACAGCACTTCTTCCCTTATTTTCCAGCTCATATTAAAATGGGGACATATATAAAAAAGTAGTTTCTCTGTGTCCTAGTAGATAAGCCATGTCACCCCTCCTCACTACTCGTCTTGTGTCCGTCTGTAAAACAACTGGATGCAGTAGGAGCCTCCTCCTGTCATTAGTAGAATGCAAAGATTGTTAAACCCCACTCCCTATCAGTTTCCCATCTACAAAATGGAACAAATGAGTAGAAAATGAACCCTTGCTTTTGCTGCAGGATTTCTACAAGACTGGTTGGTTCAGAATCGTGCAGACATTGCTGCAGACCGATAAATAATGCAGACGTTAATACATGTTTGATTTTCATCATCCATTTCAAAGTTCAGTGTTCCTTTAAGTAGCTTTCAGCAAGTCCATATGCTGCTGCAACCCAAAGGTCCCGAGGTCCCACCTATGTCATCATCTAATGCCTTACATAGTAGGATAAAATCAGCTTAGTACAGACATTAGGTTAGACATAACTATAACTAATATGTTCTTAAAATGGCTAAAAAATACTGTTTTTGCTGAAACAGAGAGATATATGAATGAATGGAGAAGGTTTTAGTCTTTTCGCTCCGCACAGAGGTCAAACAAATGACTTTTTCATGCAGCTAATCACTTGACTAAATAAAACTGGGAAAGAAATTGCCTTTTGATCTTTTTCAATATGACAAAAATGATTATAATTAGCTTTTTACCTCATTTATCTTTTTTTGAACAGTGCGGCCAGGGCTTCTCGGTGAATGAAAATGGACATTGCGGAGGTAAATGAGGCTTTAATGTGCTTGAAAATAACACACCTGGATTATAAAAGTAAATGTCATTCCTGCCTGGATGCCCAGTAAGCAAACATTTGGGATAAAAAAGCGTATAATAATCCATCTCTTTTGCTGAATTGTTCTTTTGAGACAACTGACAAATCTGCATAAAATGATTGGTTCTGTGCATTCCAGGTCGTGAGGCTTAGGGGTTATTTTTTTTGTTTTTAAGCAAATTGGTTTGTATTTTTCAGTACATATTTTACAATCCTGGAAGATAGTAGAACGAATATGTACAGTAGGTTAAAAACAACTATCTAGTTCTGTATTTCTCAAACTTCTGTGTCCTCAACGGACAAAACAAGATCAATCCGGGCTTTAGCCGTGATCAAGTGCTCCAGCCCAGAGCCTCCATTACCAGCCCAGAGCCTCCATTTCCAAGCTACAGAGTTCCCAGGTAACAGCCACTGTGTCCCAGTCACAGACATTGCAATCCAGTAACTCACCAGAGTCAGTGGCCCAGATTAGATTATGTGTAGGGATGAGCGAACTCGAACTGTATAGTTCGGGTTCGTACCGAATTTTGGGGTGTCCGTGACACGGACCCGAACCCGGACATTTTCGTAAAAGTCCGGGTTCGGGTTCGGTGTTCGTCGCTTTCTTCGCGCTTTTGTGACGCTTTCTTGGCGCTTTTTGAAAGGCTGCAAAGCAGCCAATCAACAAGCGTCATACTACTTGCCCCAAGAGGCCATCACAGCCATGCCTACTATTGGCATGGCTGTGATTGGCCAGAGCACCATGTGACCCAGCCTCTATTTAAGCTGGAGTCACATAGCGCCGCCCGTCACTCTGCTCTGATTAGCGTAGGGAGAGGTTGCGGCTGCGACAGTAGGGCGAGATTAGGCAGATTAACTCCTCCAAAGGACTTGATTAACTGATCGATCTGCAGCTGTGGATCATTGAGCTGCTGATCCTCAATTGCTCACTGTTTTTAGGCTGCCCAGACCGTTTGTCAGTCACATTTTTCTGGGGTGATCGGCGGCCATTTTGTGTCTTGTGGTGCGCCAGCACAAGCTGCGACCAAGTGCATTTAACCCTCAATGGTGTGGTTGTTTTTTGGCTAAAGCCTACATCAGGGTGAAGCTGTCACACCAAGTGCATTTAACCCTCAGTAGTGTGGTTGGTCAAGCTATCACACCAAGTGCATTTAACCAGCAATAGTCTGTTCATTTTTTGGCCATATACTAAATCAGGGGCAAGCTGCGCCCGTCACCAAGTGCATTTAACCCTCAGTAGTGTGGTTGGTCAAGCTGTGACACCAAGTGCATTTAACCAGCAATAGTCTGTTCATTTTTTGGCCATATACTACATCAGGGGCAAGCTGCGCCCGTCACCAAGTGCATTTAACCAGCAATAGTGTGGTTATTTTTTGGCCATATCCCAGTCTAATTCTGTCACTAAACCCATACCTGTCACCCAGCGCCTAAATACTAGGCCTCAAATTTATATCCCGCTAAATCTCTCGTTACCGCTGTCCTGTTGTGGCTGGGAAAGTTATTTAGTGTCCGTCAAAGCACATTTTTTGTTCTGGGTTGAAATACAATTCCCAATTTAGCAATTTAAAAATTTAGTGGTTTCTGCTGTATCAGAGCTATTTGAAATCTATCCCTAAAAGGGTATATAATATTCAAGGTGCACATAGGGTCATTCAGAATAACTTCACACACCCGCTACTGTGCATTTCCAAGTCTAATTCTGTCACTAAACCCATACCTGTCACCCAGCGCCTAAATACTAGGCCTCAAATTCATATCCAGCTAAATCTGTCGTTAGTGCTGTAGCTGGGCGAGTTATTTAGTGTCCGTTCAAGCACATTTCTTGTTCTGGGTTGAAATACAATTCCCAATTTAGCAATTTCATAATTTAGTGGTTTCTGCTATATCAGAGCTATTTGAAATCTATCCCTAAAAGGGTATATAATATTCAAGGTGCACATTGGGTCATTCAGAATAACTTCACACACACCCGCTACTGTGTATTTCCAAGTCTAATTCTGTCACTAAACCCATACCTGTCACCCAGCGCCTAAATACTAGGCCTCAAATTCATATCCAGCTAAATCTGTCCTTAGTGCTGTAGCTGGGCGAGTTATTTAGTGTCCGTTCAAGCACATTTCTTGTTCTGGGTTGAAATACAATTCCCAATTTAGCAATTTCATAATTTAGTGGTTTCTGCTATATCAGAGCTATTTGAAATCTATCCCTAAAAGGGTATATAATATTCAAGGTGCACATTGGGTCATTCAGAATAACTTCACACACACCCGCTACTGTGTATTTCCAAGTCTAATTCTGTCACTAAACCCATACCTGTCACCCAGCGCCTAAATACTAGGCCTCAAATTTATATCCAGCTAAATCTGTCCTTAGTGCTGTAGCTGGGCGAGTTATTTAGTGTCCGTTCAAGCACATTTCTTGTTCTGGGTTGAAATACAATTCCCAATTTAGCAATTTCATAATTTAGTGGTTTCTGCTATATCAGAGCTATTTGAAATCTATCCCTAAAAGGGTAGATCATATTGAAGGTGCACATAGGGACATTCAGAATAACTTCACACACCCGCTACTGTGCATTTCCAAGTCTAATTCTGTCACTAAACCCATACCTGTCACCCAGCGCCTAAATACTAGGCCTCAAATTTATATCCAGCTAAATCTGTCCTTAGTGCTGTAGCTGGGCGAGTTATTTAGTGTCCGTTCAAGCACATTTCTTGTTCTGGGTTGAAATACAATTCCCAATTTAGCAATTTCATAATTTAGTGGTTTCTGCTATATCAGAGCTATTTGAAATCTATCCCTAAAAGGGTATATAATATTCAAGGTGCACATTGGGTCATTCAGAATAACTTCACACACACACGCTTCTGTGCATTTCCAAGTCTAATTCTGTCACTAAATCCATACCGGTCACCCAGCGCCTAAATACTAGGCCTCAAATTTATATCCCGCTGAATTTGAATACAATACATTGGGCCAAATAATATATTTGTTGTTGTGGTGAACCATAACAATGAGAAAAACATCTAGTAAGGGACGCGGACGTGGACATGGTCGTGGTGGTGTTAGTGGACCCTCTGGTGCTGGGAGAGGACGTGGCCGTTCTGCCACATCCACACGTCCTAGTGTACCAACTACCTCAGGTCCCAGTAGCCGCCAGAATTTACAGCGATATATGGTGGGGCCCAATGCCGTTCTAAGGATGGTAAGGCCTGAGCAGGTACAGGCATTAGTCAATTGGGTGGCCGACAGTGGATCCAGCACGTTCACATTATCTCCCACCCAGTCTTCTGCAGAAAGCGCACAGATGGCGCCTGAAAACCAACCCCATCAGTCTGTCACATCACCCCCATGCATACCAGGGAAACTGTCTCAGCCTCAAGTTATGCAGCAGTCTCTTATGCTGTTTGAAGACTCCGCTGGCAGGGTTTCCCAAGGGCATCCACCTAGCCCTTCCCCAGCGGTGAAAGACATAGAATGCACTGACGCACAACCACTTATGTTTCCTGATGATGAGGACATGGGAATACCACCTCAGCATGTCTCTGATGATGACGAAACACAGGTGCCAACTGCTGCGTCTTTCTGCAGTGTGCAGACTGAACAGGAGGTCAGGGATCAAGACTGGGTGGAAGACGATGCAGGGGACGATGAGGTCCTAGACCCCACATGGAATGAAGGTCGTGCCACTGACTTTCACAGTTCGGAGGAAGAGGCAGTGGTGAGACCGAGCCAACAGCGTAGCAAAAGAGGGAGCAGTGGGCAAAAGCAGAACACCCGCCGCCAAGAGACTCCGCCTGCTACTGACCGCCGCCTTCTGGGACCGAGCACCCCAAAGGCAGCTTCAAGGAGTTCCCTGGCATGGCACTTCTTCAAACAATGTGCTGACGACAAGACCCGAGTGGTTTGCACGCTGTGCCATCAGAGCCTGAAGCGAGGCATTAACGTTCTGAACCTGAGCACAACCTGCATGACCAGGCACCTGCATGCAAAGCATGAACTGCAGTGGAGTAAACACCTTAAAACCAAGGAAGTCACTCAGGCTCCCCCTGCTACCTCTTCTGCTGCTGCCGCCTCGGCCTATTCTGCTGCTGCCGCCTCGGCCTCTTCCTCCGCCTCTGGAGGAACGTTGGCACCTGCCGCCCAGCAAACAGGGGATGTACCACCAACACCACCACCACCACCACCTCCGTCACCAAGCGTCTCAACCATGTCACACGCCAGCGTTCAGCTCTCCATCTCACAAACATTTGATAGAAAGCGTAAATTCCCACCTAGCCACCCTCGATCCCTGGCCCTGAATGCCAGCATTTCTAAACTACTGGCCTATGAAATGCTGTCATTTAGGCTGGTGGACACAGACAGCTTCAAACAGCTCATGTCGCTTGCTGTCCCACAGTATGTTGTTCCCAGCCGGCACTACTTCTCCAAGAGAGCCGTGCCTTCCCTGCACAACCAAGTATCCCATAAAATCAAGTGTGCACTGCGCAACGCCATCTGTAGCAAGGTCCACCTAACCACAGATACGTGGACCAGTAAGCACGGCCAGGGACGCTATATCTCCCTAACTGCACACTGGGTAAATGTAGTGGCAGCTGGGCCCCAGGCGGAGAGCTGTTTGGCGCACGTCCTTCCGCCGCCAAGGATCGCAGGGCAACATTCTTTGCCTCCTGTTGCCACCTCCTCCTTCTCGGCTTCCTCCTCCTCTTCTTCCACCTGCTCATCCAGTCAGCCACACACCTTCATCACCACCAACTTCAGCACAGCCCGTGGTAAACGTCAGCAGGCCATTCTGAAACTCATATGTTTGGGGGACAGGCCCCACACCGCACAGGAGTTGTGGCGGGGTATTGAACAACAGACCGACGAGTGGTTGCTGCCGGTGAGCCTCAAGCCCGGCCTGGTGGTGTGTGATAATGGGCGAAATCTCGTTGCAGCTCTGGGACTAGCCAATTTGACGCACATCCCTTGCTTGGCGCATGTGCTGAATTTGGTGGTGCAGAAGTTCATTCACAACTACCCCGACATGTCAGAGCTGCTGCATAAAGTGCGGGCCGTCTGTTCGCACTTCCGGCGTTCACATCCTGCTGCTGCTCGCCTGTCTGCGCTACAGCGTAACTTCGGCCTTCCCGCTCACCGCCTCATATGCGACGTGCCCACCAGGTGGAACTCCACCTTGCACATGCTGGACAGACTGTGCGAGCAGCAGCAGGCCATAGTGGAGTTTCAGCTGCAGCACGCACGGGTCAGTCGCACTACAGAACAGCACCACTTCACCACCAATGACTGGGCCTCCATGCGAGACCTGTGTGCCCTGTTGCGCTGTTTCGAGTACTCCACCAACATGGCCAGTGGCGATGACACCGTTATCAGCGTTACAATACCACTTCTATGTCTCCTTGAGAAAACACTTAGGGCGATGATGGAAGAGGAGGTGGCCCAGGAGGATGGAGGAGGAGGAGGAAGAGGGGTCATTTTTAGCACTTTCAGGCCAGTCTCTTCGAAGTGACTCAGAGGGAGGTTTTTGGCAACAGCAGAGGCCAGGTACAAATGTGGCCAGCCAGGGCCCACTACTGGAGGACGAGGAGGACGAGGATGAGGAGGAGGTGGAGGAGGATGAGGATGAAGCATGGTCACAGCGGGGTGGCACCCAACGCAGCTCGGGTCCATCACTGGTGCGTGGCTGGGGGGAAAGGCAGGACGATGACGATACGCCTCCCACAGAGGACAGCTTGTCCTTACCCCTGGGCAGCCTGGCACACATGAGCGACTACATGCTGCAGTGCCTGCGCAACGACAGCAGAGTTGCCCACATTTTAACCTGTGCGGACTACTGGGTTGCCACCCTGCTGGATCCACGCTACAAAGACAATGTGCCCACCTTACTTCCTGCACTGGAGCGTGATAGGAAGATGCGCGAGTACAAGCGCACGTTGGTAGACGCGCTACTGAGAGCATTCCCAAATGTCACAGGGGAACAAGTGGAAGCCCAAGGCCAAGGCAGAGGAGGAGCAAGAGGTCGCCAAGGCAGCTGTGTCACGGCCAGCTCCTCTGAGGGCAGGGTTAGCATGGCAGAGATGTGGAAAACTTTTGTCAACACGCCACAGCTAACTGCACCACCACCTGATACGCAACGTGTTAGCAGGAGGCAACATTTCACTAACATGGTGGAACAGTACGTGTGCACACCCCTCCACGTACTGACTGATGGTTCGGCCCCATTCAACTTCTGGGTCTCTAAATTGTCCACGTGGCCAGAGCTAGCCTTTTATGCCTTGGAGGTGCTGGCCTGCCCGGCAGCCAGCGTTTTGTCTGAACGTGTATTCAGCACGGCAGGGGGCGTCATTACAGACAAACGCAGCCGCCTGTCTACAGCCAATGTGGACAAGCTGACGTTCATAAAAATGAACCAGGCATGGATCCCACAGGACCTGTCCGTCCCCTTGTCCAGATTAGACATTAACTACCTCCCCATAACCATATATTATTGGACTCCAGGGCACTTCCTCATTCAATCCTATTTTTATTTTCATTTTACCATTATATTGCGAGGCTACCCAAAGTTGAATGAACCTCTCCTCTGCCTGTGTGCTAGGCCTAAATATATGCCAATGGACTGTTGCAGTGGTGGCTGACATGAAGCCTGATTCTCTGCTATGACATGCAGACTAATTCTCTGCTGACATGAAGCCAGATTGTCTGTTACGGGACCTCTCTCCTCTGCCTGGGTGCTGGGCCTAAATTTATGACAATGGACTGTTGCAGTGGTGGCTGACGTGAAGCCTGATTCTCTGCTATGACATGCAGACTGATTCTCTGCTGACATGAAGCCAGATTGTCTGTTACGGGACCTCTCTGCTCTGCCTGTGTGCTAGGCCTAAATATATGCCAATGGACTGTTGCAGTGGTGGGTGACGTGAAGCCTCATTCTCTGCTATGACATGCAGACTGATTCTCTGCTGACATGAAGCCAGATTGTCTGTTACGGGACCTCTCTCCTCTGCCTGTGTGCTAGGCCTAAATATATGCCAATGGACTGTTGCAGTGGTGGCTGACGTGAAGCCTCATTCTCTGCTATGACATGCAGACTGATTCTCTGCTGACATGAAGCCAGATCGTCTGTTACGGGACCTCTCTGCTCTGCCTGTGTGCTAGGCCTAAATATATGCCAATGGACTGTTGCAGTGGTGGGTGACGTGAAGCCTCATTCTCTGCTATGACATGCAGACTGATTCTCTGCTGACATGAAGCCAGATTGTCTGTTACGGGACCTCTCTCCTCTGCCTGTGTGCTAGGCCTAAATATATGCCAATGGACTGTTGCAGTGGTGGCTGACGTGAAGCCTCATTCTCTGCTATGACATGCAGACTAATTCTCTGCTGACATGAAGCCAGATTGTCTGTTACGGGACCTCTCTCCTCTGCCTGGGTGCTGGGCCTAAATTTATGACAATGGACTGTTGCAGTGGTGGCTGACGTGAAGCCTGATTCTCTGCTATGACATGCAGACTGATTCTCTGCTGACATGAAGCCAGATCCTCTGTTACGGGACCTCTCTCCTCTGCCTGTGTGTGTGCTGGGCCTAAATATATGCCAATGGACTGTTGCAGTGGTGGCTGACGTGAAGCCTCATTCTCTGCTATGACATGCAGACTGATTCTCTGCTGACATGAAGACAGATTCTCTGTTACGGGACCTCCCTCCTCTGCCTGGGTGCTGGGCCTAAATATATGCCAATGGACTGTTGCAGTGGTGGCTGACGTGAAGCCTCATTCTCTGCTATGACATGCAGACTAATTCTCTGCTGACATGAAGACAGATTCTCTGTTACGGGACCTCCCTCCTCTGCCTGGGTGCTGGGCCTAAATATATGCCAATGGACTGTTGCAGTGGTGGCTGACGTGAAGCCTCATTCTCTGCTATGACATGCAGACTAATTCTCTGCTGACATGAAGACAGATTCTCTGTTACGGGACCTCCCTCCTCTGCCTGGGTGCTGGGCCTAAATATATGCCAATGGACTGTTGCAGTGGTGGCTGACGTGAAGCCTCATTCTCTGCTATGACATGCAGACTGATTCTCTGCTGACATGAAGCCAGATTCTCTGTTACGGGACCTCTCTCCTCTGCCTGTGTGTGTGCTGGGCCTAAATATATGCCAATGGACTGTTGCAGTGGTGGCTGACGTGAAGCCTCATTCTCTGCTATGACATGCAGACTGATTCTCTGCTGACATGAAGCCAGATTCTCTGTTACGGGACCTCTCTCCTCTGCCTGTGTGTGTGCTGGGCCTAAATATATGCCAATGGACTGTTGCAGTGGTGGCTGACGTGAAGCCTCATTCTCTGCTATGACATGCAGACTAATTCTCTGCTGACATGAAGACAGATTCTCTGTTACGGGACCTCCCTCCTCTGCCAGGGTGCTGGGCCTAAATATATGCCAATGGACTGTTGCAGTGGTGGCTGACGTGAAGCCTCATTCTCTGCTATGACATGCAGACTAATTCTCTGCTGACATGAAGACAGATTCTCTGTTACGGGACCTCCCTCCTCTGCCTGGGTGCTGGGCCTAAATATATGCCAATGGACTGTTGCAGTGGTGGCTGACGTGAAGCCTCATTCTCTGCTATGACATGCAGACTAATTCTCTGCTGACATGAAGCCAGATTCTCTGTTACGGGACCTCTCTCCTCTGCCTGTGTGTGTGCTGGGCCTAAATATATGCCAATGGACTGTTGCAGTGGTGGCTGACGTGAAGCCTCATTCTCTGCTATGACATGCAGACTAATTCTCTGCTGACATGAAGACAGATTCTCTGTTACGGGACCTCCCTCCTCTGCCTGGGTGCTGGGCCTAAATATATGCCAATGGACTGTTGCAGTGGTGGCTGACGTGAAGCCTCATTCTCTGCTATGACATGCAGACTAATTCTCTGCTGACATGAAGACAGATTCTCTGTTACGGGACCTCTCTCCTCTGCCTGGGTGCCGGGGCCTAAATATCTGAGAATGGACTGTTCCAGTGGTGGGTGACGGGAAGCCAGATTCTCTGCTATGGAACCTCTCTCCAATTGATTTTGGTTAATTTTTATTTATTTAATTTTTATTTTAATTCATTTCCCTATCCACATTTGTTTGCAGGGGATTTACCTACATGTTGCTGCCTTTTGCAGCCCTCTAGCTCTTTCCTGGGCTGTTTTACAGCCTTTTTAGTGCCGAAAAGTTCGGGTCCCCATTGACTTCAATGGGGTTCGGGTTCGGGACGAAGTTCGGATCGGGTTCGGATCCCGAACCCGAACATTTCCGGGATGTTCGGCCGAACTTCTCGAACCCGAACATCCAGGTGTTCGCTCAACTCTAATTATGTGTCTGCGCCAAAAATCTGTCTAAAAAGTGGCACAATTTGGAGCAAATAGGGTTTATGCACTTTTTTGCCAACATGCTCAACAAGGAAGGGGCTTAACAGAAAGGCATGGGAATTTAAAGGAAACAGAGTGTGGCTTAAAATGCACTATTTTGCACCAAAATTGTGCCGCAATTTTGCCTCAAAGTAATCCAACCAATAGTTGGTATAACATCAGAGAAAAGTGTCTATCCTTGCACTGCATTTATTCTTAAGCCTGAGCCACTGTGATAAATCTGGTGCAGATCTAGACACTCTAAGCTTATGCCATCTTTAGGATTAGTAAATCTACGCCAATGTCCCCAGTCTATTCCAAGAAGGAAGTTAATTTCTTGCTTCTGTTCCAGTCTTCTAAGGAGAATGTCTTCCAGGATCAAGAGAGCTATGTACTGTGACTTAGAGGGACTTAGAGGGCCTGCTGCTCCACACCATTGTCATCTTTGCATTATTGCCAGACCACCCTTATGATTTCAGATGGATAGGTCCAGATTATGGTTAATGTACTGCTATGCCATATAATTACAATGTTTAACTAAGCAGTGGCACCCACCATCCTGATGGGAGGGCTCATCGTGATGCCCTCCTTTCAGTATTACAAGATTATCCTCACAACTGAGGACAGTCAGCGACTTAAGGCTTAGGTTCTCAGAATGACTTGGTCTCCAAACCTTCATGACCAGCTACAGGGAATTATGCCCCTTGACAACCAGACATGGGGTTCAACCTCTGGAAAATCTATGGATAAGTAGTCATAATTGGGCTCAACAGAGAGAGGACTTTCCCACTGGGTCTCCATGAGATTGGTTACTTGGTCACAGGGAACTAGACTTTCAAATTATTTTTCAGGGTTTAATATTGCTATATTGCAGGGTAAGGTCATTATGGTTGGTCTCCACTTTTAAGTCTAGCCTGATAAAATGCCCTGGCACAATGGTAATCTATACATTTCTGTGTTTTTGTAGATACTGATGAGTGCATACAGTTCCCATTCGTTTGTCCTAGGGAGAAGCCCATTTGTATCAACACATATGGAGGCTACAAATGTCGTCCCAACAGGAGATGCAACCGTGGCTTTGAGCCAAATGAAGATGGCACAGCTTGTGTTGGTATGAACAATGGATGGTTTTAAAAGGGCTTACCGTAACTCAAAATTTTATAATAGGGTATATCAAAATGGTTTTTTTTAAACTGGTCATGAGAATTTAAGATGTTTTTGTACTAGAAATTGTCCTAGTATAGAAAATAAAACCATTCTATGGAGTAATAAAATAGCCTGTGAATGCTTTTATGGAATTATTCATACTTAGTGGTCCACAGATTGACTATGGGACCTTGTCTCCATTGTGACTAATAAATGTGGCAGTACTAACTCTAGTGGGGGATGTGGTCAAGTGATGATGCTTTAGGTGATCAATGGAGGTCACTCTTACTAACAAGTCTTTGTTCTTCTCTCTTTTCCACCCCTTCTCATACTTCTAACACCCCTCCCTCACATTTTCCACAACCCAATGCTTTCCTGTTCCTTGTAATATGCTATCTTCGGGATGTCGCTGCCATGCAATCAGCTCAGGTGGCCTACTTTGGATCCTATCCTTCTTCAGCCTCCAGGTTTCAACCACACTTCTTGCACTCTTCAGCAATGCTGCTAGTCCTCGGATTATATTTCCACATAGGCTCTCTCTGAGTGGTTCGGCCACAATAAAGGCTTTCTGTGCTTGGTTTCTTGCAACTTATACAGTATCTGAAAGGACTGTCAGCCAAGCTGCTCCGCTCTGGGTCTGGGAACCAGATGACCCTGCTCCAAACATGCCGGAAAGAACTTTGTCTGAAAGCTTAGAGTGAATAGTGATATTTTCGTAAAATCAAGTTGTTTGTTAATATGTCATGCATGTTTTCTGAGAAAACTGAAGAGAAACACCATTCGAGCCCTTGCTAAAGACACGCTCAAGTATCCAGTGTAAATTCATGTTTTATATTTGACTTCAGATTTTTTTTATATGTTGCCCCCCAAAAATTTTTGGTTACATTTTTTGCTGCAAGAGAAGCCAATAGAGTGGCGCATGGCAGGCCCTCCTGGCCGGGAAATGGTTGGTCCCAGCTGCACCCTGTAAACTGATATCACACAATTTTTGCAGAGTTGGCCTGCCTGGTCTGTGCTTTTAATGCTCTCAGTCCTTGCAAAGGAAGAAGCCTTATCTCATTTCTGTAATTATTTATTTATTTTTAATGAAAAGAAATGTCAACTTTTTTGGAGTCTTCCAGTCATCGGTCTGAAAATATATTAGAAATAAAATGTACAGTAAACATACAGAAACATGTCTATTCTCTTTAACGTGATTATCCCTGTTATATCTACTTATTATTATATTAGCGAGACTGCTCCCAATGCCCCTTCTGCTACTCAGACTGCTCTCCATGCCCCTTCTGTTACCCAGACTGCTCTCCATGCCTCCTTCTGTTACCCAGACTGCTCTCCATGCCTCCTTCTGTTATCCAGACTGCTCTCCATGCCTCCTTCTGTTATCCAGACTGCTCTCCATGCCTCCTTCTGTTATCCAGACTGCTCTCCATGCCTCCTTCTGTTACCCAGACTGCTCCCCATACCTCCTTCTGTTACCCAGACTGCTCTCCATGCCTCCTTCTGTTACCCAGACTGCTCTCCATGCCTCCTTCTGTTACCCAGACTGCTCTCCATGCCTCCTTCTGTTATCCAGACTGCTCCCCATGCCTCCTTCTGTTATCCAGACTGCTCTCCATGCCTCCTTCTGTTACCCAGACTGCTCCCCTTACCTCCTTCTGTTACCCAGACTGCTCTACATGCCTCCTTCTGTTATCCAGACTGCTCCCCATGCCTCCTTCTGTTATCCAGACTGCTGTCCATGCCTCCTTCTGTTACCCAGACTGCTCTCCATGCCTCCTTCTGTTATCCAGACTGCTCCCCATGCCTCCTTCTGTTATCCAGACTGCTCCCCATGTCTCCTTCTGTTACCCAGACTGCTCCCCATGTCTCCTTCTGTTACCCAGACTGCTCCCCATGCCTCCTTCTGTTATCCAGACTGCTCCCCATGTCTCCTTCTGTTACCCAGACTGCTCCCCATGCCTCCTTCTGTTATCCAGACTGCTCTCCATGCCTCCTTCTGTTACCCAGACTACTCCCCATGCCTCCGTCTGTTATCCAGACTGCTCCCCTTACCTCCTTCTGTTACCCAGACTGCTCTCCATGCCTCCTTCTGCTACCCAGACTGCTCCCCATGCCCCTTCTGTTACCCAGACTGCTTGCTTATGCCTCATTCTCACACCAACTGCTCTACATGCCCTTCCTGTTACACAGACTGCTCCCCGTGCCCCTTCTGTTATCCAGACTGCTCCCCATGTCCCCTTCTGTTATCCAGACTGCTCCCCGTGCCCCTTCTGTTATCCAGACTGCTCCCCATGTCCCCTTCTGTTACCCAGACTGCTCCCCATGCCCCTTCTGTTACCCAGACTGCTCCCCATGCCCCTTCTGTTACCCAGACTGCTCCCCATGCCCCTTCTGTTACCCAGGCTACTCCCCATGCCCTTTATGTTACCCACACTGCTTGCTTATGCCCCATTCTCACACCGACTGCTCTACATGCACCCCTCTCTCACACACAGTCTGTTTCCCATTCCATCTTCTCTCACATAGATTGCACTCAATGCCCTCCTGTATTACACAGACTTCTCCCCATGCCTCCCTCTGTTACACAAGTTGCTCCCCATTCCACTTCTCTCACACAGACTGCTCCCTGTCTCCCATCTCTCATGCACAGATTGCTCCCCATACCATTCTTTCTCACACATATTGCACCCAATGGCCTCCTCTATTACACAGGCTGTCCCCAAACCCCCGTTACACAGCCTGTTCTTCATGCCTACACCTCTCTCATAAACTGTTCCCCATGCCCCCTCTCACAGACTGCTGCTCATCCTTCCCTTTCACAAACTGCTCCACCTGGTTCCCCTCCTTTTTCACAGACTGCGATACCCTCCACAAAGATTGCACACCTCCCAGAAAGAATTTGGACTAAATCATAAACTAGTAGAACCAGTTTGCTCATCCTTAATCTGATGATTTTTGTGCTAAGATTTAAATGGCTGTTCCAGGGCAAGAAAAAAAGCTGTCGCAGGAACTGCACATGCACAATAAAAACTGAACTTATAACTGCAGGTCTGATGGTGCCGGGTCCTCACTGCACCCCAATTCCTGCTACTGTCTCATGTCAGGAAATGTCTGTGAATGGTGCTCAGTAAAATCACTGTCTGCAGCCATCATCTGCCTCAGTCAGTGATTGGATTCTTCACGTAAAGAGCCGTAAGTATTCCTGTTTGACCATCCAAAAAGTTGGGTGGTATGAGACTGCACCCTAAGCCGACTCACGGGTCTGATGCAAGAGGCTGAGCACTTACTGTTTTGTTTCCTGCTTCCTCCCTGCTCTGCTCAAAGAGGTTAGTGTGGGGAGAAGGGGAGGACTGTGCAGCTGTGATTAAACAGCCACACAGTTCTCTCTATGATCGAGTTTCACCAGCGTTCTGCCCACTCATTGAAGGGAAAGCTTGGAAAGTCTACACTGAGAAAGACTTGCCCTGAGCAGGTAAGGATTTTTAAACTGTACATGCAGTTTAAAGGGATTAGTGGCAAAAGTTACTGAAGTGTCACTAGATGACCTTTATTGGCATAAATAATGGGCGCTAACTGAACCCACCAACTGCAAATGAGTGGGTGCTAACTACAAATTGGTGCCTGCTCATTCAACTGTACAGTTACTTGTGTCCCGGATATAAACATTTTTAAGAATTCTCAATTTAAGGGGTTTATACTTTTGGAGAAGCCTTTATAATTTAAAAATGCTATTTAGGTCCCATCACTCTGGACTTCCCTAAGCTGAGAACTATGAGGAAGTTTATCATTTTCTATTATTGTTGCGGCCATGTGCGGTCCGCAGATTGTGTAATGCACATGGCCGGTATCCGTGTTTTGCGGATCCTCAAAGCACTACGGCCATCTGAATGGGCCCTTATTCCTAGAAAAACTACCCTCATGATAAATTACACCCTATTTATTAATATACGATGGTTTTCTGGTGAGAAAAAGTTGCAAACTGTGTGTTTGCAACTCTTTCAACACCACTTGGGCAACATGTTTTCTTTTAAATTCCTAAAAAATAAATGTAATGAGATAAAAAGTTTTCCTAGAAATTCCTAGGAGGCTAGAGGGTGTTATATACAAATTTTCAGGGCAATTGGAGCAACTTCATTTTGGTCTGAATCGATTCGGGTCTGAACCACATTTTTGTCAAAAGACTGAACCGAACCGAATCTCGAGTGGTTCTCTAGTCTTTAGCATTTTTTATTCTGATGGTTTCAGTTTAAATTTGCCAAGAAACTCATCATTAAAGACATTAGCTCCAGTCTTGAATGTATTATGAGTCTGCTGTCTTTCAATGATTTACTGGGCAAATATTGCAATAGAATAGGATAAAAAGATGGAACTATGTCTATTTCAGGCTGTTATTATGTCACCTTGAAATTAGTTATTTCCGCTACTTCGTCTTAATGGAAGCTGGAATGCTCCTGAGTGAACTTCTGAAGACTTTGAACACAATGACTTGGTGAACTTCCCAGTGTTTAGTTAATCGATTGCTCTGTCTTATCAGCAATGGTTCTAATTTCCTTCTTAGCTGATGCATATGCATTAAGTGCTTCCCTTTTTACACGTTGCTTTTGATGTGTTGGCCTACTCCATACGATTACAAAGTGTGAGTAAAATCTATTTAACATTATGTGGTTCATCAAGCAGCACTGTCAGTTCTATCTGAGGGCAACATAAGATAAATCAGTATATTTATGTAGAAAAAAACCTCTACATACTGACGATTCCTCCACCCACACATAGAGAAAGCCTATGAGTCCTTCTTCCCCCACTAGAGTAAGCCTGTGAGTCTTGCTTCCCCTGCCTACTCATAGAGAAAGCATGTAAGTCCCACTTTCCCCCTCAATTCACAGAGAAAACCTGTGAGACCTGCTTCCTCCAACCACACATAGAAAAAGCCTATGAGTCCTGCTTCCCCCAACTCATAGAAAAATTGTTCTCACCTGCACATAGAGTAAGCATCTGAGTCCTGCTTCCCCGCCCACTCATATAGAAAGCCTGTGAGTCCTGTTTCCTCTGCCCACTCATATAGAAAGCCTGTGAGTCCTGCTTCCTCTGCCCACTCATATAGAAAGCCTGTGAGTCCTGCTTCCTCTGCCCACTCATATAGAAAGCCTGTGAGTCCTACTTCCTCTGCCCACTCTTATAGAAAGCCTGTGAGTCCTGCTTCCCCACCCACTCATATAGAAAGCCTGTGAGTTCTGCTTCCTCTGCCCACTCATATAGAAAGCCTGTGAGTCCTGCTTCCTCTGTCCACTCATATAGAAAGCCTGTGAGTCCTGCTTCCAATGCCCACTCATATAGAAAGCCTGTGAGTCCTGCTTCCTCTGCCCACTCATATAGAAAGCCTGTGAGTCCTGATTCCTCTGCCCACTCATATAGAAAGCCTGTGAGTCCTGCTTCCTCTGCCCACTCATATAGAAAGCCAGTGAGTCCTGCTTCCTCTGTCCACTCATATAGAAAGCCTGTGAGTGCTGCTTCCTCTGCCCACTCATATAGAAAGCCTGTGAGTCCTGATTCCTCTGCCCACTCATATAGAAAGCCTGTGAGTCCTGCTTCCTCTGCCCACTCATATAGAAAGCCAGTGAGTCCTGCTTCCTCTGTCCACTCATATAGAAAGCCTGTGAGTCCTGCTTCCTCTGCCCATTCATATAGAAAGCCTGTGAGTCCTGCTTCCTCTGCCCACTCATATAGAAAACCAGTGAGTCCTGCTTTTCCCATCTCATAGAGCAATTTTTTGAGTTCTGCCTCCTTCACCTGCACATAGAGAAAGCCTGTAAGTCCTGCTTCTCTCACCCAAACATAGAGTAAGCCTTTGAGTCCTGCTTCCCCACCAACACATAGCCTGTGAGTCCTGATTCCTCCACCCACACACAGAGATAGCTGGTGAGTCCTTCTTCCTTCACCCACACATAGAGTAAGCCTGTGAGCCCTGCTTTTCCCATTCATGCATGGAGAAAGCCTGTCCTCCTTTCTATACCCACACACATTGGGTGGCACATTGATTAACCGCTCGTTCTAACTTATATACAGGTAGAACTGTCAATCACTGTGATTTCTCTATGAGTGGGAGGAGGAAGTAGGACTCACAGTCTTTCCCTAAGAATAGATGAGGAAGCATGACTCACAGGTTTCCTTTATGAATGGGGAGGGTAAGCAGGACTCACAGGCTTTTATTGTGAGTGGAGGAGGGTAATCAGAACTCACAGGTTTTCTCCTTGAGTAGCGGGGGAAAAGCAGGACTTACAGGATTTCTATATGAGTGAGAAGAGGAAGCAGAACTCACAGGCTTACTCTATGAGTGGGTGGAGGAAGTAGGACTCACAGGCTTTCCCTATGAGTGGGTGGGGAATTTTCAAAAAGTTCACTCATCTCTAACGATGAGCAGGTAATGTCATACAGTATCCTATAGACATGTTATCACTTGCCTGATCAGTAATAGCCCTTTTACTTTAATGCTGCATATTTTTGGGAATGTAAGCCCTAAACCTATGTCAAAAAGCAAAATCTACATAAAAGTTCAATTTAAAGCTATTGTAGGTGGTGCTCCGCCACATTACTGCTTATGTCAGAAGTAAACTTAATGGCACCTAAAAGAACAGATGGCGATGCCAAGAAAGCCTTCTGGTGTACGGTTTGTCCTGTCTCCACTTATTATTTACAGTCTGACTGTCATCTCCATTTCGATTTAATCCACGAGCGGATTTGGCGATTTTAACATAATCTGCAATGTATATCATTACCTCAATTTACTTTCTTTTATCCTTAAAGGGGTATTCTGGTTATACAACATTATCCCCTGTCCACAGGGTAGGGGATAGCTTATTAGATCGGTGGGGCTCTCCATTTACTTGTATGGGAGTTCTGAAAATAACAGCGAGCGTGCTTGGCCAATTTTGGAAGTCCCATAAAAGTGAATGGGAAGTGCACCATGCATGTACGACCGACCACCTCTCCATTCACCTCCACGGGACTGCCGGAAATATCCGAGCCAGTGCTTGGCTTATTTTGGAGCTCCCATAGAAAAGAATGGAGGGTGGCTGCGCATTTCCATCTCATTCACTTAGAAATAAGTGAGGGTTCCAAAGTGGGGACCCGCACCTATCTGACCTTGGTGTCATATCCAAACGATATGCCACCAATTTCTCTTTAAATAAAAACGTAAATGACCCTTACACGGTAAAGTTGGTTTGGACAATTTATAATGTCTAGAGTGTTAATAATAATGATAATCTTTATTTATATAGCGCCAACGCATTCCGCAGCACTTTACAACGAGGGGTTATTAGAGCATTAGCGGAGTGGTTGCTCACTGATAGTCTTGCTGCCTTGGTCTCCTGGATTTGAAACCAGTCAGGGGCAACATCTGGTTTCCTTACAAACTCCCCAAAAATTCTCATAGGCAAACTTTTTATAATACATGTAAAATAAGGAAATTTAGTAGTGTCTCCCACCAACGGAATTATCGGATGCAAGTGCTACTTCTGCGCCCCCTAGAGGACTTCACAAAAGCGGAGAACTTATATTTCCAGGTGAGTGATACTTCAGAGAAGAGATATATGATAACATGTTCCCGTCCAGAATACCACTTCTATTACATCACACCCTGGAGGACCTGCACTTTGTCTGCTGCCGCCTATAGACCCGTCTCTAATGTCAGCTCAAGGTCATTGCTGGACGTGATGGATATGAATACCATTCTAGTCTGCTTTATTGCACTCATGTTCCTATTTTATATGTGTGGATCGTCAACGCTGTTTTCCTAAAGTATCTTTCAGATTACGCTCCATCGTCTGAGCCAGTTGGAGCTTAGTCTACATTCAGATGAAATTAACGGCGCATATTTTTATCTCACCACTCGCCAAACAAATTGTGCTATTAATCTCCCTAAAAGCATTCGTTATCAGCTATCAGCGCCGTGTCCTGGACGCTCGCCAGCGGCATCACTTTAACAAAATCAATTGCACACTTATGCTGGCAAAACAAAATGTTTCTAAAACGACCCGCGCATGGGGATTTGTAAGTGGAGGGGTCTCCGCTTGGTTTACATGATTCACAGGCCAATTTCATGTACTTGTAATACGGGCATTTGTATTAAAGAGGCATTTCGGGATTTTGCTATTGATGGCCTACTATCAGGATAGGCCGTCAGTATCTGATCGTCAGGTGTCCAGGACTCCACACCCCCGCCGATCACCTGTCTCAGTGTAACGGTGGCGCTGGAAATCACTGTGTGAGTCCCTGTGGCTCCAAGTTTCGGAGCTGTAGGCAACAGTATTAAAGAACATACAACATTTTTTTTAATGCTTTTAATTACATCAGAGGCCTTTAGGGGTGCAGTAGGGCCTATAGATTTCCATAGGTGCCATATTTAAGGCCCCATACAACTGAGCCATAAAGATTGAACTCACACAACGAAGATTGTTATGGAAATTTCTTCAACTGGCCAATTCTTTGGACTGGGGCTTGCACAAATCCACATACGTCCTGCCAAAATGATCCTATACCAATGTGTAAAATGTTGCAGCAATTTCAGGAACATACTGTATCTGCCATGTGAGAATTCACCCTTCTATGCCTGTGGGTCTTAAAGAGTCACTGTACTTTCACACAGTTTAATTTTATTTAATAGAGAATCATTTAACCAGTAAACGGAGCTGAAAACAAACATAGTAGGAAGTGAGGGAAAGGGTGTTGCAATAGTACAGTGCTGACAGATTTACCAAAAGGGAGATGCCAACTGCTTCTGTGTGAAATGCATCTAGCTGTGCAGCTAAAACAGGGAATAATAAGCCTGAAAAAGATATTGGGGAAGGCCTAAGAAGACACATTCCTTCACAGTTATGATTGCATCAAGAAGCACAGCCATTACAGGTGAACCCATCAAGTGACCAATCAGTAATGGGGCCTCCCAAATGTCAAGTCTAAGAAGGGTCAGAATATTGGGTTACACCATACCTAATCATTTTGTTTTAAGGAAAGATAGGGCACTAGTGGTGTCTGACAGTGGCTAACTCTCCTCTCCCTATTCAGCCAAGCATGCATGTGTATAGAAAGGGGTCGAGAGAAATACAGCTGTATGTAGCCCGTTTAGATCTACAGCTTATCTACAGTATCAGTGACTTAAAGGGGTTGTCCCACGAAAAATATTCTACAGGTTTCCAATCAGCACCTGAATCTGAATACTTTTATAATTGCATGTAATTAAACATTTAGCATAGCCACTGATTTATTCAATAAAATGTATCTATATAGCGCCACCTGCTGTTTTTTTCTGTCATTTTTTTCTTTGTCCAACTCACTGAGATGGCTGCACATTCTACGTTTCATCCTTTTACTGCCACCTGAGTTGTGATAGGGAGAGAGCTGCAGCAGATTGGACACGCCCCCTTAGCTGCAGCATATTGGGCACGCCCCCTTAGCTGCAGCAGTTTGGACATGCCCCCTTAGTTGCAGCAGATTGGACACGCCCCCTTAGCTGCAGCAAATTGGACACAACCCCTGAGCTGCAGTAGAAAGGACACTCCCCTTAAGCTGCAGCAAATTGGACACAACCCCTGAGCTGCAGTAGAAAGGACACTCCCCTTAAGCTGTCGGCTTGATATAAATCTAGCAGAGCAATGAATGTGGAGATCTCTGGATCCATGTGAGGTGCAGGGCTGGTTCTAGCTTTGTTAGAAAGAGGTTGTCATGTCCTATATGATGTCTGATTTTTGTTTTTTACATTAGTCATGGGATAAACCTTTTAATGCAGTCGATGGAGGTGGGCAAAAGAAGACAAAGTAGAGGACCCCGACCCAAGCAATAAATATTTTGCTCTGTTTGAAAAAATGTGCAATTTCAGACTTTTAATTGAATTTTGATGATATACTAAAGAAAATGTAGAGACCCCTCTTGATGTTTTGGCCACAGGCTGCGAAAAATTGTTATTTACATTCAATGATGAGAATGATTTATCCCACTGAATAATAAGTGGTTTGCTAATGTTTAATTATGATCTGCTTTCCCTGCTGTTTTATAAGTTAATGTTACCATCCACAAGAGAAAACAATGACTTGTGCACACCAGTGATTTTCATAATTCTAATATGCAAAAACAAGTCTGTTGATGATTCTCTTCAATATGTACATACATTACATTACTTATCCTGTACTGATCCTGAGTTACATCCTGTATCATACTCCAGAGCTGCACTCACTATTCTGCTGGTGCAGTCACTGTGTACATACATTACATTACTTATCCTGTATTATACTCCAGAGCTGCACTCACTATTCTGCTGGTGCAGTCACTGTGTACATACATTACATTACTTATCCTGTATTATACTCCAGAGCTGCACTCACTATTCTGCTGGTGCAGTCACTATGTACATACATTACATTACTTATCCTGTACTGATCCTGAGTTACATCCTGTATTATACTCCAGAGTTGCACTCACTATTCTTCTGGTGCAGTCACTGTGTACATACATTACATTACTTATCCTGTACTGATCCTGAGTTACATCCTGTATTATACTCCAGAGTTGCACTCACTATTCTTCTGGTGCAGTCACTGTGTACATACATTACTTGTCCTGTACTGATCCTAAATTACATCCTGTATTATACTCCAGAGCTGCACTCACTATTCTGCTGGTGCAGTCACTGTGTACATACATTACTTTTCCTGTACTGATCCTGAGTTACATCCTGTATTATACTCCAGAGTTGCACTCACTATTCTTCTGGTGCAGTCACTGTGTACATACATTGCATCACATTGCATTACTTATCCTGTATTATACTCCAGAGCTGCACTCACTATTCGGCTGGTGCAGTCACTGTGTACATACATTGCATTACTTATCCTGTGCTGATCCTGAGTTACATCCTGTATTATACTCCAGAGCTGCACTCACTATTCTGCTGGTGCAGTCACTATGTACATACATTACATTACTTATCCTGTACTGATCCTGAGTTACATCCTGTATTATACTCCAGAGCTGCACTCACTATTCTGCTGGTGCAGTCACTGTGTACATACATTACTTATCCTATACTGATCCTGAATTACATCCTGTATTATACTCCAGAGCTGCACTCACTATTCTTCTGGTGCAGTCACTGTGTACATACATTACTTACCCTGTACTGATCTTAAGTTACATCCTGTATTCTACTCCAGAGCCAGTGGCATAGCTATGGGGGTCACAGCAGTCACAATTGCAAAAGGGCCTCTAAGCCAGGGGGCCCACAGGAAAGATGTAGCATTGCTGGGCAGGGTTCAAAGTCAGGCAAGCAAAATAAAATATTGAATTGGAAAGACCGCAGTAACTAAAAAAATTGTGGGGTAAGTCTGAAAAGAAGAAAGCTTAAAGGCTATGTAGTCCTTCGGGAGCATTTTTTTATAATTGTGTTTTACTAATTTTGGTCTAAAAATATATTTTTTAACTGGTCTTTATTAAAATAGTCGGCTTTTCTGTTACAATGGGTTAAATGTTT